>NC_056725.1:781483080-781560580 GCF_019279795.1 Protopterus annectens | reverse complement strand
ACCAGATGATAAGATGTTGCATTTACCTGTTACCCTGAGGATCACTCACGTGGCATCAGTTGATAGATGGCCTGCTGACAAATGTCAGTTGGCATGATACCACTGTACCCATATCCCCTGCTCTTCTCATCTCTCCATGGACAATATCCTGGTACACACCTAGGAACACCTGCACCTATGGACCCCAGTACTGACAAAAGTGTCAGTGTGCATTGCTGAGAATAACAGTGTCTGTGTGTTTGTAAACCTGCAGTTGATAATACCCTGAGGACCTTCTCACACACTACACCCACCTTTGCTATAGTTAGAAATGGCTGCTGCTGTAATTCACATTGAATGTACCTTGTTACGCTCTTCACCCTATGGGCTACCTGGAGCTTGCAGTACCAGCACAACACTGTTGTACAAATGGGTAGACAGGCATGAGTTACCCTCTGAGTCCTGGCAAGTGTGTGTATGTGTACAAGTATGTATATTTGTAGGATACTGCATTCTGAGGCCACATTCCCCAAATACAATACACCTGGCCATACAGTATAAGGCATACTAATGTTGCTGACATTAGGAGAGCCATGACAAGCCATCACCCTACTATGCCTGTGGCATGTGTAATAAATATATATCCCTGTAGTACCACTGATGAGATAGACAAGGGGTTGTATTGCAGTCCTGGTCAATGTTTGATTGTTGGTATGTCAGTGTATTATCATGGGTTTCAGCGAGTAAAATATCCAATATGGAGTGTGGATGCTGGGTATAGTGTTTTTACACTATGGCACCCACCAGTACTTATCCCAAGGTCCACTGTCACCATCAATCATACAGGTAACTGAGTGCACTATCCAGTCCAATGATGTATGTGCTGTGTGCAAATTATCTGTAACAGAATGGACTCACTGACAGGGTAGTTAGCACTGATTAACCCAGGTCTCTCAGATGTGTCTATGACTGTTATGTATTTGTCAGTGTGTATATGACAGTATGTCATACTATGTACTGTTCATTAACGCCCAGTACATCCCCCATTACCATACTGTACAAGGCCTGGTGATGTTCCACACTTAACAAAAGACTTGGGGCACACCTCATCCTAAAAGCTGTGTGGTGTGTGCAATTAAGGCCAAACACATTACTAGCAATAAGCACCTAGGTAGGGGTTCTACTCTCAGCGTTGCCAAATAAGTGTGTGTGTATGTGAAGACATCTACTTCAGTTTGCAGAAAATACATATCCTAGGAGGTCATCTGTCTGAGAACTGACTGGCAAATGCTAACATTTCAAAGGAATCATGTCGTGGAAATTCATTCCATCAAAACTAGTAGTAGATGTTTAAATGCCCTCTTCCCCACTGTATAGCTGTACAGTGATACTGGAGTTGGTATATATAGTTGGTTGTCAATGTTGTGGACACAGCCACCCTCATTGGGGGTTATTGTTGTATGTATCTCCCCCGCTTTGTCTGTTGTAATGCTGTACAGTTTATATTAACAAGTTAAGTAGTTGTCACTCACACTATGTGCAGCTCTACACCACCCAACACCCTCCAAAGTGTAGGGTTGTACCACCCACACCAGCACACCTACATTTACCAATGCTGGATTTGCACTACATTGGGGAAGGGGACATATACCATGCCAGTACCATCGTCAATGACTTTAAAGTAGCAGACTGATAATTTACTGATGTGATGTTTTGCCTATTTTGTCTTGGTGGAATTACATAGGCTAAAATGGGTTCACTGCAAAATTAAGTACATCCATGTGTACAGTATTCTCTGTGTATTGCATCAACACCAAAGCCTGTGTGTGTGTGTGTGTGTGTGTGTGTGTGTGTGTGTGTGCGTGTGTGTGTGTGTGTGTGTGTGTGTGTGTGTACGTGTGTGTTTGTGTGTGTGTTATACACAAACATGTGGTGTGTGCCACCCAGTACACTTACCATTGTCCACTGTAGAAGGGCTGCTGACATCAGCCACCATGCACTAACCTGTATACATCCCTCAGACCTATCAGCCATGTGGTACATACAGTAACTGTTATACAGGCCTGTTACTTGTGTTCAGCTGTACCCAGGATATGACATAGTCAATGTGTCACCACAGTACCATACCACTTGTAGGAAACAACAGCAGACCAACATAGACACCTACAACATAAACCGAATACATTATGGAGACCACTATCAGTCAGTCTTAATAACAACTATAATGCATCATGGCTGGACAGCTACACATTCTGACATGTAAGAATTAAACATTCCTGTTGAAAACATGTTACACAGCATTACATTGTACATCTGAGTACATTCACCTTGTGCATCAGAACCATATTAGCCTGCCCCTGCATCGATGGTATGGATGACAGGGATGTGGCACAGGTATCATCATATGCACAGGGTGTGTTGTGGGTTTGCCAGAGACCTAGGCTCAGCCATTTGGTTGACATCATGTGTGTGTGATAGGGGGTTTCATTATTAATTGGGCTGTGCAGATATGGTGTGTGTAGGTATGGAGGTGCCTTAGCTGTGTTGGTGATGTGAGTGTGTGTGTATGTATGCACACAGTTCAGCCATTTGGCTGCACTATACAAGGGGTTTGTTGGACAGCTGTGGGCCATATATAGCAGGGTGTGCAGTTCACCATCTCTGGCCACAGACACAAGAACTGTACCTGCCATGTTTTCCATAGGCACTACCAGGTACAAGGCCAGATATGGTACTCTCCCCTGATGATCACAAATGTCCGCTGGATCAGGGTCCCTGTTGGGACCAGCCAGGGCCAGGGCCATGTGCACATGGCCTGCTGTGTTGTGGTATGGTCAGCACTCCCCCTGCAGTGCTGGTGCTGGTACTGCCACTATGGGAGTGGCTCTGACTTGTTGGACATCCACATAGACCTCCACCGGTTGGTGTTGCTGACCTACGTCCATGTGGCTGTCACCTTACTCCCACCATATGCTCTAACACAGACATTGCACGGTTGAGGATTCCCACCATCTCACCCAACCATCTACCCAGGTTGTCTGCAAAATAACGGTGGGCACCTGCAAGGCCACGGATGTTGTCAATAACAGCAGAATGAGTAGCCGTCTGGAGCCTCAGACCCTGTTGGGTATAATGTTCCATATGTGCCTGTTCCTCCATGATGGCCCGAAACATGTGTCTGGTGACACCTGTTGTGGCACGTCTTCCAGGGGCATGATGACCAGCAGCCCTCCTATGAGCACCCCTGTACATTTGCCTGTGTGGTAGCTTGATGGTCATCTGGCTATGGCTGCTGTGTACTGATACACTTGCCATAGTCACCACACTGTCCTATCCCATGCCACCTCCTGCAAACTGTCCCTCATCTACGGCCACTGGTAATGGGGTATATATAAGCAATGCGACTGTGTGTGGGGGTGGGGTGGATAACAGTGGGATGTCAACCGATAGCACAGCTTCAGCCCCTGACAACCCCGCCTGTGCCTCACCATACCTATCATCATTGTCAGAGTCTGTATGGAAACTAACATCAGTTTGCCTGCAGGAGGGACCCTGACAAGCGTCGCCACCTGTGAGGGGAAAACAGAAAACATACTTTAAGACCTGTATGTCATTGCTTCCCTCCACACACACACACACACACACACACACACACACACACACACACACACACACACATACTTACAGGTGAAGTGGCACAAAGATATTACACAGACCTCTCATTACCCAACTGTCAACATGTATGACATATGGCACTCGACAGCATGCACTGCAGCTACACTCAGTCCCTGTTACCAACATTATACATCTCTGTTTTGCATGCGTTGTGTTAGTAGGCGATACCCCTTCCCCTGGAACACACTGCACCCATGTAGACACTATTGCTGTGCACCTGTTCAGCACCCTACCATGTACTCTGCACCATACCTCACAAGTGAACACATCATTGCTGAATGTGTATATGTGTGGCAGTTACATTTGCTCTGTTGCTTACAGCCCCTATGTGTTTGTCTGGCACATACATGGGTTGATATGAGGACAGATGTCAATAGTGAATGTCTGACATCCGATTTGCAGATCTCATCATCAACAGTGCATATATACGCTATAAAATCCAATAATACTGACAACCGTCAAAGCTTACTGTGGCTATGAGGTGTGAAAACACCCTTACTGACATGCCACCCTCTTCCCTGATATGCCATGGGACCACAATACTGCATATGTTAACATTACACACACCTGATATGTGACTTATGACCTGTGCAATCAAATGCAGTATCAAATAAATGTGTTAGTTGTGCAGAAGTTGATTGGGGTGCATACAATATGTGGGTTGTATAAGTGTGCACACCCTTAACATGATGGTTTGTTGAAGTACCTGTTAAGTGAACTACAGCAGTCACTGTTCCTGGAAGGGGTATACCAGCACAGCCCATCTTTATTTGCCATTATTTGATCACTCCACCCTACAAATGTCCCCCAACTCTGCCAGATTGCAAGATCAGCTCATGTGCACAGCTCTTGGAGGTCACACAGTGCCTTCACTATTGCTGTGGAGTCAGGGTTATGACCTTGACTATGTTCAGATACAGCCATTCTTAGTGAGCTTTGGATGTATGCTTCAGTTTACAGTTGTGTTTCAGGATGACACCCCTCCCCATCCTCAGCCTTTTAGCAGATTCTTGACAACTATGGGCCACACATGAGTGTCATTTTGCAGTGTCCCAAGTTCAGAACACCATGTCTACCAGTCAAGTTCTTGCTAATGAACAGCAAACCTAAAGGTGTATACTGGCACCAGCAAGGTACAGATGGGGATGGTGGGCCTAAGGCGGAGTGAAGTGTTGCTTGTGCAGCACATGTTTCTTTATTAATAATGTCTGTAGGTTTCAGCCCTTGGTCTCGCTACTCCATTACACATTGGAACACATGCCTTTGGGACACTTGATGTTATGCATATGCTACCTGTAGAGAGCCCTAGATGATGTCTCCTATGGAACAACTCTTCCATCTGATTACCCTAACCCATAGTCCACGCTTATGCAGAGTCCAGGTAATTGTTGACACAGGTACTGCACAGCCAGTACTTGCTAGACATTCCTGCAAGTCCCTTAGTGTTGCTGTATGTTTCTGAGCAGCCTCCATAACCACTTTGCAACATGTGTTGTCATCTGTCCTGAATGAGCATCTGTTTATTTTCAACATTAATGGTGTCCCATACTTCATCATCACATACATGCTTGTCTGCACTGTTTGCCATGGTATATGCAATAGCAAGGTAAGGCTATGTCTCCCACTCCTGAGTGCTACCTTTTGGATATGGGATCCATTCCATGGTTTGTAAGATGTGTGCAAGCCACGGCTGCCTCTGTTGCAGGTGAGTGGGCAAATATCATGGACATACTTCTTAGAAAGCAGACCATTACTTGCTGTGACATTGAGGACCCGTACTTGATGGAAGGTGCATACTCCAGATGAGTGAATGCTGCAGTACCTCAAAAGGTGCTTCCACAATATGTTATTTGGAGTGTGTGCACACATATGCTTCCAGTGTTTGTTAAGGTATGTATTCCCCATATTTGTTGTCCTAACGTAGGATTCCATATTACACATTCATTGCTCATGTTAGGATCACATTACAGTTTGTAAAAGTTGTGGAATATGGTATTGTGATATGCCGTTGTGTAGATCTGTAACAGTTGCCATTGTAATACTGGTATATACACTGTTGTAGCCACTGTATAAGGGCAATGTTTCAGACATGTCCCTCCGTTATGTTTATCTCTGTCCACACATCTTGCACTGACAGGTTGTTAGTTATAATGCAGGACTCTTACACACTTTTCAGATATGCCACCATGATGACCACTGTGATGCAGTGCAGTTAATAGCAACAATAAGTGAACATGTACATCATGCATTATGGGTAGGTGTGTTAAATGTGTGCATGGAAAACACCATGGCCATAACATGGCTGGTGCATTGGCAAACCTGAACAAAATTCCTCCGTACTCACCAGCTACAGGCTGCTGCCCCAGAGGTATATCAGAGGTACCTATATAGTTGTGTGAGAGATGTGATATCAGTAGCCACACCTGTGGGAGCAGCATTTCATTACATCAAAAGTACAAACCCACAGATTATGCACATCTGTTCATTACTACACTGCAGCAACAGACTATGTTATTTGACATATGCATGAAGATACTTTTCCAGATGAAGATGGATAAGCAACCGTGGTCTACTAATGTGCCCTGGGGGCTTACCTGCATGCTCCTTGTCCATTGTGTGGGTAGCACCCACCTCCACAATGCTGTCTTCAGGTTCTTGACTTGGCTGATGGGTGCATGCCTCAAGGCTGGCGAGGAGCTCCTCAACATGTGTCAGTGGGAGCTGGATGGCATGACCCTCACCTGTGGCTTGCTGGTCTCTCCTAACTGCAGCAGCATGCTGACAGGCATGGCAGATAAGGTCAGTGCAACGATGTCGCACCTGCTCATAACTGTGGTTATGCAGGCCAACATCGTTTACTCTATAGATGACCTCATTCCACAGGCAATCCTCTCCTGTAGATCATCGGCCATATGCCCAAAGAGAGTTCCATGGTGATGCACAATAAAGTTGATGAGTATGTCATTCTCCTGTGGAGTAAACACCCAGAGTTGCTCTCTTGGCATGGTACCTGGAAGACATAAACAGGAAAAAAGGTCTGAGGACCTCATACTGCAAAGATATAATGTTGTTAATTGACATTGCTCTCTCCTCCCCCCGCCATATCTTTAAAAATAATCTGAACACACACATCAATGGGTATGTTTACACCAAACCCACTGTTGGGACATATATCATATTGTGCAACAAATAGTGAAATGTGTTTCTATTCATGTTCCATGTTGAAACACTATCATTGGTGGCCTGTTGTTAACAATGTAACCTGCCTGACATTGTAATGGCCACTGTGGTTCCATATATGCATGTGTTCTGTTTGCTATGCAACTGTTCCAAATCTGGTGTTTTGGGTTAATGGGAATATGTATGCATGCTGTTATAGCTAATCCTGGATTGTGTTAACTATTACTAACCACATATGCTCTAAAACTGCAACACAAATGCATTTTTGGGAAAGGCTGTTCCCAGCAGAACCACCTGTCACACCTCATTTGGCCATGGCACCAGGCCACAGCACATGTGGGACCCAATCAGGGACCTTGTCATCTGCTGGTCCTGCACTACCTTCAGGTGGAATCACCTCAGGGGATGGTGTTTGTCCCACCCCGGGAGCATGCACAGACAGGATCCTGTAACCTGAAGGTAGGTCCAGGGTCTGGTGCATAGGGAGCTCTGCAGAGAATTGTGGGATCTGCTACACCTCCTTGAGGCCCTTGTGACACAAGTAGAGGTTCAGCCTGCCCCTCCTGCTCCTCCCCTAACACAGCCACCTTCAGGGCTGTGAAGGTGCAGTAGTGACTGCCCATGTGTGGGGACCTCAGTCCCAAAGTTTCCATTTGGGAGCTCATGGGGTCCCAATTTCCAAACACCCCTCCCCGTCCAAGGTGTTTACCCATCACATGTGTCATATACCACCCCTGTATGCTGTCTTGTTTGTCTTGTCTGTCTTCTGAACCAACCTACCTCCCAATATATACCTACTATCCTTCCCTAATATCCCACTCTCACCTTAACAAAAAAAGGGCAATCTGTCCCCCCCCCAAAATTTCACCCCATACATCATTGCCCATTTTGCAGCTCTCCAAGCTCCCTTCGGAGCTCACTATGAAACAATCCCCGGACCTGACTATGAGTGACAGTTTCCTGTCTATGCTCGCTCCCGGGGGGCAAGCCACATCCACTGAGGCAGTTCCACCCGAAGGGGGTGCAGGACCAGTGGACGAGGAGGTCCCGGGGTGGGTCCCAGACATGCTGGAGCCCAGTGCCATGGCCAGATGAAGTGGGAGATGTGGGTCTGCTGGGACCAGCCTTAAAACATATGTGGATTAATAATAGTCAACACAATCCAGGATTAGTTATAACAGCATGCATAGATATTCCCATTAACCCAAAACACCAGATTTGGAACAGTTGCATAGCAAGCAGAACACAAGCATATATAGAACTACAGTTGCCATTACAACAGCATGCAGGTTACATTGATAGCAACAGGCCACCAATGATAGCATTTCAATATGGAACATTACTAGAAACACATTTCAATATTTATTGAGCAATAGGACATATGTTCCAACAGTAGGTTTGGTGTAAACATACCCATTGATTTGTTCATTTAGATTATTGCTGCAGATATGGTGGGGGGGGGGAGATGTCAATTAACAACTTATATATCCTTGTAGTTCTCACAACTTTAATGATCACTGCTCTAATCATTAAGGTACAGGTATTATTACACTACCATATGGCCTTGGTTTGCCCAGTGGTATGTTTGTAAACAAGTGTATACTTCAACTGTCTTATAGCGAAATACTAAATCTCTTACCTGGTATACCTGTGGAGGGAATGTTTGTTAACACTTCCTGACTGTTTCTACACATATTCCCAGATTCCAAGTTAATATTATGCACCTACCTCTCAATCTCTTATTGCACACACTCTGGTCAAAGGTTGACAACATGGGGGTACAACTAGGGACATATTTTGAATATTGCTCTCATAAAATTGGAAGGCTGATAGAGTGACAGGATTTGCTTTCATATGCATTTTCTGAAGGTTTTGATATCTGAAAATCAAATGTATGTCATTATTTGCTGACTACAAATCTGAGATCATCCCAGTGATTTGCCACAGGGACAGGGGAACAGGCAGAAAATATGAGTCAATCATCTGAACATTCAGAAAGGATGTGTACAGTTGAGAGGTATGATTATGCATTCAGCTTACTACCACTCCCAGGATTCAAACCATGGCTGTGTCTGATAAAAATACCACAATTTAAGTGTCAGCAGAGTGTGCTGTTTGAATATTGCTGTCTATCTCTTCAGTGTTTTCTGTCTAAGTCTCTCTCTCGGTTGTACAATCTGACCTTCTAATTACAACAGTCTCATACAAACATTTCTAGACATATTTTTATGTAGCACAGTGTAAGAAACAGTGGTTGACACAACAGTACTATTCTGATATCAGATGTTACTGAAAGCTATATGTCAGCCATTCAATACCAGAGTAAACACTACCAGTTCAGGATTTCAATCTTTATTGGCAGGCACAGTTTTCTTATCTGATAGACCTGTGGAGGGAATGTTTGTTAACACTACCTGACTGTTTCCACACATATTCCCAGATTCTGAGTTAATATTATGCACATACCTCTCAGTCTGCTAATGCACACACTCTGGTCATAGCTTGACAACATGGGGCTAGAAATAGGGACATATTTTGAGTATTACTCTCATAAACTTGGAGAGTTGCTACAGTGACAGGTTTGTTTACATATGCATTTTCTGCAGTTTTTGAGGTCTGAAAATCAGATGTATGTCATTATTTGCTGACTAAAATTCTGAGATCATCCCACTAATTTGCCAGGGGGACAGGGTAACAGGCAAAAAATATGAGCCAATTATCTGGACATTCTGAACAAATGTGTACAGTTGAGAGGTATGATTATGCATACAGCTTACTACCATAAATAAACAATCAAAATCTTATTAATGAGATTAAATACAAAAGTGACGGTTCAGTTAAGAATACATCTAACTTAATGGGCATATTAGAAGTGTCAAAAACTACTATAAAGATATAAATAATAACACACCACTTTTGGAGACAGATAATGTAATAAATACTTTTATTCAAGAAAATATAACCACTAAGTTGTCAATGCAACAAAATAACATATTAAATAAACAAATAGTAACAGAAGTGAAAGAGCAAATAAAAAAGTTTAAAAGATAATAAAGTTCCAGGACTGGATGGAATAATTCCTGAACTATATAAGTTTTTCCTGAATATATAATAAAGAAAATGATGAGTGCCTTTACTATGGTTAAGCAAAAATGCATACACCTCCATCATGGAAATATTCAATTATCTCCCCCATTTTAAAACAAGGTGAGGACCCTGAATCTTGTGATTCATAGAGGCCAATTTTGTTACTAAATACTGATTATAAAATTTTCATGACAATATTTGCTAATAGGATAAATATTACCTAATCTAATACATAATGATCAGACAGGGTTCATTCTTCATAGAAAAGTGCAAGATTTTTGTTTGTCTTTTCAGCTTTTCCCAGTTAGGGGTCGCCACAGTGGAACTCCGGTCCGCTAATGATTGGCAGTAGATTTTTATGGTGCCAAGTTGCCAGCCCGACACCCAACCTTCAGCGGAGGCACGCCCATTCACGCATGTCTTTCGGAGGCCACTCAACCACGGGGAGGACATTCAGACTCCACACAGAAGGCACTCCAGCCAAGAATCGAATAGGAGAACCTCTTGCTGTGAGGCAACAACGCTACCGCTGTACCACCGCAGCTGCACTTTACCACCATGGCTACAAAAGTAGCATTATTAAATTACTATCATTCATAGACATAGCATGCAAATACAAAAAACAACTAACTATTATCAGCCTAGACATAGAAAAGGCTTTTGATTCTATTAGTTTGTCTTATCTACAAATAATTCTGATTGGTTTTGAATTCTCCTCAGATTTTGTCAACTCATTAATGAAAATTTATAGTGGGGCACGAGTTTGTGTGAAAATTTCATCATGTCTGTCCTCATCACTAGAATTCCTCAAGGGAACTAGACAAGATTGTCCTTTGTTACCATTATTGTTTGCTCTTTCAATGGAACCTTTTGCTACTTATATCAGAAATAAGCAAAATATAAAAGGCTTTAAAGTTAATAAGTACTATTGTCCTAAGATACAATTATTTACTGATGATACGTTGTTAACATTGGGTGATATTGATGGCTCTTTGCATGATATCATAAATACCTTAAGCAAGTTTGAAAGAATTTCTAAGCTTAAATTTAATCACAATAAATCCAAAACATTACTAATTAACAAAAAGATCAACAGAAACCTAAGAGAGAATAGCCTGTTTAATTGGGAGAACGATGTATTAGAATATTTGGGTGTCAGTATAAAGAGTACATGGAAAGAGTTTGTTAAACTAAACTACAATAATTTAATAACCACCATTAGTGAACTAATCAAAAGATGGAATAAAATGTTCTTCACAATGGAGGATAGGCTCTCTTTAATTCAAATGATAATTTTACCTACAATTTTGTTTTATATACAGTCATTGATACTAGCCTCTCCCAAAAACTTATTTAAAAATTAGATTCCATACTACTTACATTTTTATGGTTCCCCTTAAAACTTAGGATTGCATATAAATGGCACATTAGAGCTTGGAACAGTAATGGGATAGCATTCCCTAGCTTAGATCTTTATTCCAAATTAGTTATAATTAATGTAATATTACATTGGATCTCACCTACCTATACATCTGGCTGGAAAATAATACATGAGATTCATACAACTAATGGATGAACTATAGAAAATCAATTTAAGGAACAATACGAAATAAGTAGAGTTCACTGGCTTTTATGTGGATTTTGTTTATTTAAGAAGAAATTTGATCATTTTTCTTATGGCATTAATCAAATATTTAATAACTTTAAAAATATAATTGATTGTAATTACAACATTAAACAATTCATATTTCTTATATTCCCTATAACATACTCCCCTAATTGCCAAGTTTCTTTCAACATCAATTGTTGTGTCTTTCGGCTTTTCCCAGTTAGGGGTCGCCACAGCAGAACTCCGGTCCGCTAATGATTGGCAGTAGATTTTTACATGCCGGTTGCCAGCTCTGACGCACAACCTTCAACGAAGGTACGCCCATTCACGCATGTCACCACACAGAAGACGCTTTAGCTGAGAATCGAACAGGACAACCAATGCAAAAATTAAAGGAAAATAACTTGATATTCTGGCATCAGTTTATTGAAAATAAGAGTATTAAACCACTAAACTCTCTTCTATGTAGTTTTGATAATAGTCAAGACAGCTGGTTGTTTATACACTCATTACGGCAGTTTATAGAAAACAAAATGAGAGTATCAATCAACCTAGAGACTGAATCTATACCTAGTTTGATCCAGCTTTTTATTAGGTGTCTTGAAAAGACAGATAATCAAAAAATAAGTATCTCACCTATCTATAAGATACTAAGAGAAGACACTTTAAAGTTTGACTCAAATTTTGGAATTACTATATAAAAATTAATGGAGAACAAATATCTGATGAATCCAAAAAACTGTTATTAAAAAAACTACGTATGGTACCTCTTCTTCATTATACTGGAGATTGTATACATGGAAATTTATGAATAGGAGTTTCTATAAAACAAATCCTATACTCAAAAACAATGAAAGTAAATGTTGGCAATGTGATGAATTACTAGAGGCCAAGTGGGTTCACATGTTCATTGAATGTAGAAATGCTGTTCAATACTGGAAAGACTTCAGATATTTTGTAAAGGGTTTACTGCCTGATAACTGCAATATTTCTAACTCACTAATCCTATTCAGTGTTCCTATACCTAATGTAATACCTAAATCTCAGATTCAGTTACTCTGGTCAATTCTTGCAATTGCCAGAAAAGTTAATACTTTGAACTGGAAAAGTAAACAAGATTTGATGTTTAAAGAATTTATTAATTTAGCAAAAGTTGTTTGTAAAAAAGAACTGTAAACCATTTGTTATAGAACTCATAACATTACTCATAAAAAATAACATGGCAAAAATTGGAATGAATGTAAATATTGTAAATAGTTTTGCCATTGTTTTATTGTATTTATGTGTACATTTACATATGTTTATAACAAAAACAAAATAAAAATGTTTTTGGAAAAAAAAATACATAGTGAAAACAATGAACAGAAAAACACTAAGAGACACATCAACCTTTTTTTGCACAGGGTCAAGCCCCCTTGCACCCCCCTGCAATTATAAATACGAACTTTGTGATCACACCACAGTAAAGAAAAGGGGAAATCCCCAAAAACTGCACCACTGATTTGCACAATACAATAAAATACAATACATTGCACTGGAATTCACAGCAACATTAAATTCTTGCACTACAAGTGCTCAGGGAATGTAGCAGTGCAAACATATAGGTAAGCCATACCAGTACATTAGGTGATAAAGCAAAAGGCTGTACTGCATGTCCATTCTTGATTACCATGTATGCCCAATATATTCTTTGTTGCCTAAATGGACCTAGAAACATAGACTGTACTTATTCCATACAAGGAGTTCCTGCTTATATGGATGGTTTAACTTTACTGTCTAACAGTTTAATATGCATTTGGAGCCTCTTGGATGGATTACAATTTAAATTTATGGTGCTTATGTAAAACCCTACCATCCCTTACACATGCTCATAAATACCAACGAGTTGGTGTGGAATAGGCTTTTTTAATGCACATTCACGCTGCAATGTGTGATGTGATCAGGTGTGGCATTGTTTCCCTTTAAGGAAAAACATCTATCTGATCTCCAGCCTACTTGACTTTGAATTCCATTTCAGATTCCTTTCTTAACTGAATCAGAAAATCATATCATCTGAAGTCTTATCGCAGAGTTAGAATACTTTTTCACATAATTATTTTACAGTGCCAGACATGATATGCAGATGTGCCTTTTTCTGATTTGAAGTGAAAGCTTTGCAATGGTTAATATATTTGCTCAAGAGTCAGACAATCTGCTGATACAAGACTGAAGAGATTGGTATCTTAGATACAGCTGGTCAGATGCTCTTAACCTTACTCCCCTATATTATTCCACCATACATGATGTGACTAGAAGGATCTATAATGATACAGAATAAACGTTGCTAGGGTGGTCTGCAACATTTAGTTCTTAAAATGTCTGAGGAATACATTAAATGCATTGTTTGAAATAAATACATCCTGATGCAGGCTCAGATTAGCAAAAATTTAATTAAAAAAGTGCATCAGTATATTTGATTAATTAATTGTAGTATACAATGACACTACACCTAAAGGGATGTATGTCACATGGTCACTCCTCCTTCACTAGCAGTCACAATACAGCCCTCATTGAGACCAGTAAAATAAACACAACATCTGTAAGTTGTAAGCACACATGTCCACGTGGAACTGTAACTCTCCTGCCATTCTACTCTGATATACCCAAGGAAAATGACCAACACTCATTCAGCTCTTTATTAGCCTTTATCTTTTCCTGTCTATGCTGTGTCGACCTTGGCTTCCTTCCGTCCTTTTATTCCTTCTCTGCCTTTTTCAACCACCTATTACTATCTCATGCCATATCTTTCTCTCTCTGTTATCTACTAGTTTTATCTTCCTGATGCTTATATAGTAATTCAAAAACTTATATTTAGTAGCTTTTTGAACTTCCATCACTAGCTATGTTTGTAATATTCTTTGTCACTTTATATTTTTGTGTTATGTTTATTATTGTTTCTTGGTTAAGATATGCTTGTCAAATTTCTGTTGTTAGAGATTTTCTGCCAAGGTCATAGCTGAGCATGGGTTCTCCCCAGCTGAAATTTCCTGGTTATCATATATAAACAAACAAACAAACAAACAAACAAATGAATATGTTGCTTAATTATGTACCAACTTGATGGAGTACAGGGATAAAGTCTTGATTGTACCTCAGCTGACATGAGTCCAGCCAGCAGCTCAGGTACTGCAGGACTCAGATGTGGACAGATGCATGTAGACCAACATCATAGAGGTCACGTAAAGTGATAGATTTAATGCTGTGCTTGTTTGGTGTTCTCTGACTTTTTGTCTTGTTTAATAGTACTGTTAGGGAAAGTTTTTTAGCTACATAATGTGGCAGATTGGGCTTACAGACAAGGTTAGTGTTAGGATTAGTACACAAGGTAGTGCGGGGGGGGGGGGAGAGGCAAAGTTAAACATTTGGGACCAATGAAGCAGCCTTCATAAATGTAGCCTTTATTGTGCACCCTAGGTTCATAGGTAGGTACTAGGCTATCTGCCCAAAGGCATTTATAAGCCTAACCAGAATGTGTTGGCTTTCGCTGCCCCCTTAGATTAGTTTCCCGTGCCTCTGTCCAGCAGAGCAACTGAAGTGATCCCTGGGGTAAACTTTCTGTTTCTCATCCACTCATCAAGGTTTCTCTTTAAGAGTGTTAGCGAGCAGCTCTGCCTAAAGTAGATTGGAATCTTGTTCGAAAGTATGGGAAGTCTCTGGGACAGGAATCTATCCCTCCAGCACGTCTTATTTATTGTTGTGGTGAGGTTTAGATTCCAAGAGTGTGTGGTTCAAGGGGATAAGGTTTTCTTTAGGTGGAGCATGTTCATCAATTCTGGGTTGGACATGGCCTTGTATGTCAGGCAGAGATCACCTCTGAGTAGGCAGTATGCAACCGAGTACAGCTGGAGTTTCTCCAGTCAAACTGCATAGGGCATCTGTTTGAGGCCAGTGATCTTCTTGGTGAGGTGCTTCTGTGGTCTTTCCAGCTGTTGCAGTTGTCTTGTAAGGTACATCCCAAATGGGGTGTTGTACTCTATGATGGCTCTGATGAATGATGAGTAGAGGGGCACAATGACCTCTTTTGATCTGGATGCAAACCCTTTTGTGATTAGGTGGGCCACATAGAAGGATTTTCTAACCACTTTGGCAATGTGATTATCAAAGGTGAGATTACTATCTACTCGGGTCCCCAGATCCCTTATTACATCTTCCATATTTAGGGGACTGCCACCTATGTGGTAGTTTGTGGGTACATTGTTTTTTCCAAAGGGGATGACTATGCACTTTTTGGCATTTAGCTTGAGGCCATGATTTTGACACCAGGTATCTGTCTCAGTGAGACCCTTTTGGAGGATGTCTGTGTCAGCCGGAGAGTCAATTATAGCCCCTAGTTTGCAGTCGTCTGCGAACCTGGTCAGCCATAGTCCTCCAGTGCTTGCCTGTACCTCTGAGAAGTATATGCCAAACAGGAGGGGTCCTAGGACTGAGCCCTGGGGAACACCGCTTGTAACCGGTTTAGAGTCAGACCTAGCTCCCATAACTCTTACCATGTGGGTTCTGTCCATGAGCCAGTTGGCAATCCATCTTGTGATGTAGGGGTTTATGTTCAGGCTGATGAGCTTGTCTATAATACCAGAATGGGGAATGGTGTTTAAGTCCTGTGCGAGGTCTGGGTAGGCTGTGTGTATTCCCTTGTCTATGGCCTTGGTAACTGTCTCAAAGAAGTCCACTAGATTTAGGAGGCATGATCTTCCCTTAACAAAGCCAAACTGGGTAGAGTCCAGTGTTTGGAGGTTTCCAATGTCTCTGTTAATCAGTTCTATGATGATGTGCTCCATAGCCTTGCAGACCAAGCTAGTCAGACTTATAGGGCGATAGTTCCCAGGGTCTGTTGTGGCTCCACCTTTGTGGAGTGGAATAACCATTGCTGTGCACCACTCTATAGGTACGTAACCTGTGGAGAGGCTGAGTTTGAACAGTGTGTTTAGATGAAGGGTTAGTTAAATCTTTGAGTTCATGTAGGACGCAGCCAGGGACACCATCCGGTCCCATTGATGCTGTGTTTTTGGCTTTGAAGAGGGCTGTTTTAACCTGAGTGTCTGTGATTTCAGGGGCTCTACATTCTTCTGGTATGGTTATGGGCCCTTTTGGGGGTGAGGTTTGTGCTGAACCTGTCTGCCAGGATGTTGATGATATCGGTCAGTTCAGTGTAATTTGTGCCATTCTGCACTAACTCCGAGTAGATCTGAGCATTGCCACTTAGATTCCTGACATAGCCAAAGAATGCCTTGTGGTTGTCTTTGGAGTCCTTGGCAATTTTTCTTCCAAAGCTCACCTTAGATGATTTTATGAGAGATCGTAGTTTCTTGCTGATACTGATCAGGGATGTCTTCCCTTCTTGGGATTTTATTCTTTTCTGTACTAGTTTCCTCCTTCTATTGTATAGCTTGTTTATGGCAAGAGTCCACCAGACTGGTTTCCTTTTCTTGGAGGAGTGAGCCTTGGTTTTGCTTGGGATAGCATGATTCATGCATTCTTGTATGTGCCTGTAGAATGCATTATTAAAGGATTTTGCAGCTTGGACAGCATTATCCTTTATCATGGGGGCTTTGAAACTTTCCACCTTGGTCTTAAGTAACGTGAAGTTTGCTTTTGAAAAGTTTTTTTACAGTGGTTTCCTTATCCTGGGGGGGGGGGTGTTGATACCCAAAGTGATTTATTTATGGCCAGATCTAACCAGTGAGGGGGTTGACCTCCAGTGTGGAGCACTGGTCGCCAATGTTGGTGATGACCAGGTCCAATATGTTGTCACCTCTGGTGGGAGTGTTGACCAGTTGATCCAGGGCATTTGAATTTATAAATTCTAGGAAATGTTGGGCAAGGGTGTTAGTACTTGAGTAGTTCTTCCAGTTAATGTTTGGGTAATTGAAATCACCCAATATTAGGGTGTTTGGTAGGACCTTTATATTCCCAGTGTTTCCAGAAATGCAGAATGGGGATCCTGGGACATGGTGGGTGATCTGTAGCAAGATACAATTTGAATTGCAATTTTGCCTCGTTGTTAGTTGTATGTGGATGATCCTTGAAGCATCGTGCTATGCCACTAACCTGGAGGTGTGGGTATCCTTGATGAATATGGATGCGCACTTGTCTTTTGTCTTTCGGTCTGGGTTCTGTGACCGAAATGTATGGTATGAGTCATAGCCTGGTAGTGCTGGGGTGCTCTCTGGAGCCTTAAACCAAGTTTCTGTTACTGCACATATATCAATTTTCTCCATACTGAAGAGTGCCTCAAGTGTGTGCATTCTGAGGTTTAGACTTTTGGCATTGAGTAGCATTACCCTCAGTTTTTTGTTACTTGTGCTTTTTATGGCAATGTGTTTGTCTTTTGAGCCTTGCCTAAAAAAGGCACTATGTGGGTGGCGAGAGCCTTGGCCAGTATTCAAAAGCCTAAGGGTGACAGGTGCAAGCCATCCCTAATGAAGCAGCGTGGCTTGTCGAGCATGTCATCCCAGGTGGACAGACAGTAAAGGACATTTTTTCTGTTTCATACAACATAATATTCAAAAGAAATGTCAGTATTGCAAGAATAATATCGTCAGCTCCATTATACATTGTATTCTGGATGTTAACATTTCCCCAACTTTAGGAGAAGATCTTGTTCAGTATTTGGTGCCACACACAAGAGTTAGTTAAGAGAAAATATTAGGTCCTAAAATGGTAGGTGAACATATTATTTATTTAACTATTAATTTAGCCTTTGGTAACCAGGTGGCTGGTCTGGTTTAGTGACAACAGTACTTGGATGATTAAGTTTAAGCCAAGATCTAGGGACATACATAAGATTTTGTTGTGTTAGCTAATGCAGAGTAACGTGTAGTAAAGAGACTGACAATGCAAAGGGGAGGGTTGTGCGGGCAAAGGAGGATATTTCTACAGTAGACAGCTAAGGATTCATCAGTCAAAAAAGAACAGCCACTTTTTCATTCTTCTTGTCCACGATTTCATGATGATCCTACTGTACCTCATCCAAGCGGATGGAGCTATGGCAGGTAGCTGGCTATTACCTAGACAGTAACACGTTTCTTTTGTTGCAGTAAACAAAATATGCCTTTTATGAGATTTCATTGTAAACAATAATACATTTGTTTTTCAGGATGTGTTTTCTCATCGGTTAAGAAGATAAGCTATGGAGCAGCAATAATATTTTCCTAGGTAAGTGAGAACATGAATATATTAATGACTCATGATTTTGCCCTGATATTCAAGATGCTTGTTTTCTATGGCACAATGGCAAAAGTACTCTAAGTGATGTCATGAATACCTTCCTCATACACATGAGTGGTTAATATTTATTAGTAATGTACAAAAATTTACTATAAGCTATTTAGATGTTTACCTATATGAGGATAACATATAGGAAACTGAAAATTAAACTTTGTAATAAAGCTCCAAAGTACAATATATATGTGCATGCTAACATCATACATCCAAAGCTATATAAAATAAGATAGTTCATTTGGAATTTGTTAGCACATTAAGGCATATTACTAATTTAGAAGATTTTAGGGAATAGGCTGGTGAGCTTAAGCAAAATTTCCTAGCAGGTTAACTCAGAAAGTCCTTAGCCAGAGAGAAGGAATTTATAGGCCCCATTTCTCTGATCACAATCATGAGTCAATGATTTCTGAAGACAGAGCATCTGATAATATGCAGTATGGTGTGGCATATAAGTTAACTATTTTTGTAGGGGCATATATATGTAGTTAAAATATTATAAGAAAGAACTGGTGACATTCCTGGATTTGTATATTTAACTCATTACAACCAGGTGACAACTCCAGGTGCTTCTAATGTTACATCTAACACCTGTAGGCATCAAATATTACTTGCTCATATCAATAATTCCAAAACTGTGTTGCATACAAGATATTAAAAAATGTCATTGTACAGGCCACACAATGGCAAACTCAACTTTATTGATAATGAACCACTGTTTAGTGAGGTAAAGAGATATTCATTGTTGCTCATATCTCTAGCTATCTATATATATATATATATATATATATATATATATATATATATATATATATATATATATTTATATATATATATATATATATATATATATATATATATATAAAGTTCATGTTTTTCTAAATATCTCAATGCCCAAGTAACACAGACAGAACTCCTTAGCCTCATGTGAAAGATCTCAGCTGGATGAACAAAATGCTGCTTACAGTATGTGTGTAACTTGAGTGGTTGGTGAGATACTGTAAGTTGTTTACAAAATATTGTAAATGTAATAGTTACTGTGTTTACTGTGACTTCTAAAATTCAGTTTCAGTCCTAGAACCTAAAGACAACTTCCACTATAAAAATTGTTTGTCCTAAAGAGAACGTCAGTATATTTCTTTAGTAACCCCTGTAGTTCCAGAGATAATAAAAATGTGTTTGAAATGTGTGCACATAATTTAATTCTGTCAAAAACCTTGGGCCTCACCCACTGGAAGTTAAAGTACAAACTTTCAGTCCTCCACTGAAGGGAATGACAATAAATGTTTATCTCCTGTGAGTTCTTGTACAAGTGTAGAAGTCTCTGAGACGGCAAGAAATGATATATGAGCATATTTATGTTGCTAGGAAAGGTGGATATGAAAATACGTTAGACAAGGTTTTTTAGTTTGCATTAATTTTCAAGGCTTTAATCTTCATGCTTCACATGCATTATACATCACTGAGAGAGGTGGTGACATCAATCCTAATTTGGAATATAAGAAGTATTATTGGCATTTGGTTTTAGATGTCACTCATTTCCCAGAGATAAATGATGATGTGAGCCTAAAGCCATTTTCAGGGGGAAAAATGAAATCTGTGAGACCACTGACTCATTGATTGATTTGTTTTTGTTATATGGATCTTGGAAGACCACTCAATTTGTTTGAAGAAGTACACAAAAGAATACTAGTCTCAGTAATTTGTGATTTTATTTATTTAATGTATATTTTAATAAATATGCCTAATATTTTATTAAGTGCTTTTCTGTTAGCATTTAATCTTTTAATCTCATGTGATCAATAGGAACAAAGACCGTTTCAGAAAAAAGGGCTAAATGAACTTGAGGGTAGACTTTTGGTCCATAGTCTATTATCTAGCAATGGCACAACATTTCAAAACCTGGAATTAAAGATCAAAAGACTACAAAGTATCCCAAATACCTTTCAGGTGGCTTATTCACCCCATTTTTATGACTTTACTGTTCTTTCCCTTCAGTTGTTATAACTCGTGGGTTAGAATACCTGACCTATAAATAAGAAAATCCAGTTTTGAAATTCTGAGAGTGCAATAGCAGTACGATTCCTCTAATCCCATAATAGTCCTTTGTATAAGTTTTCCTCAGCAATGTATGTGTTCCTAATCAATGCTTCTGCCTCTGTGGCACAGGGAATCAATACACTGATAGTTACATTTTAGTTACATTATTCTTCCTTTATAAAACTGAGTCATTTTAGTTGAGACTGTTATAATATATTGTACAGGGGTAGAGTTAGCACACTTAATGTATAAAACAATTTGCCTCCATATTGACACTTACAACATCAGTTCTCTCAGTAAATGTAATTGTACATTATCAGACTACAGTGCAAGTTTTTATTTCCATTATCCTCCCTGCACTGTATAATCCTCTCTGGCCTACTGTGGACCTTGGATTACCAGCATAGCACAAACATGCATCTCTCTTATGCAGTTAAGAAAAGAGCATCATTTGATGAAATGAAAAGTATCCTGTTATAATATGACTTCACAGCTTTAATGTATGTTTTAATGAGAATCCCCATGCAATGCAAAGTTTAGATGTTTTCACAGCCATTTACATACAGCTCACCTCTATAACTTTACTAGTACATTTCTATTTCTCAAATTTTTCTGTGGTCTGCTGTCCTAACAAGGCCCGTTTATTTTGCCCACTCTCTTGTTAAGAAATATATTCAACTCTAACAGAAAAATGAGAAAAAGGCATCTTAACATATCCTGAAGGCATGAACCTGAGAGTCAGGCAGAAGCGCATAAAGTCAGCTGCACTCTAAAATATTAGTCACCAAAAGGGAAACAAGTCTGACAGTTGCACAAACTCTGACAAATCACAGCACCGTCTTATGGAGAAGTACTGCAGGAAACAGTTTTACTACACATACAAACACATACAAGGGAACACTTATTTGTGAATCTTATATATGTAATGCATATAAAGCAAGTAATTATTTTGCATTGTTATGTTGTTGTTGTGTCTTTCGGCTTTTCCCGGTTAGGGGTCGCCACAGTGGAACTCCAGTCCGCTAATAACTGGCAGTAGATTTTTACGTGCCGAGTTGCCAGCTCTGACGCACAACCTTCAACGAAGGTACGCCCATTCATGCATGTCTCCACACAGAAGACGCTTTAGCTGAGAATCGAACAGGACAACGTCTTACTGTGAGGCGACAGTGCTACCGCAGCACCACCACCGCAGTATTTTGCATTGTTATGTAATATAGTCAAACATTTTTGACTTGTCTAATTGATTGCAAGAAAAGAGTAAATTATGTCAAAAAGTAAGTCTACGCAGGCAACGTTCAGCTTAAAAAAGACATTATTGTGTATTCCATATATTCAAGATAAAATGCATTCTCACTGGTTTCTTGTTTGCAGTAAATAAATATACTACCACCCAAAGGAAGTTTATCTTGAGACTGGGTACTTACTGTTTCAAGGAAGCATAGGTTATTATCATTTACGAAATATATCATTTTTGGTTCACTCAATATTTATAACAAAAATCTCAGACTGTATTCTTCTAAATCCTTAGAATTTCTCATGATAAACTGTAACAGTAACAGTCTTATTTATCATGTCATTCCTTTGTTACCAACTGGCAGCACTGAACTCTGATTTGCACCGTGTACACCAATTACTGCACATGCACACACTCGCACTCACTGCTCAGATGTCTGATTGGAGTAACATAAAAGGTACCATTGTATATACGTTTTTATATGCCTCGGTGTAATAATATTAATGTGCATTGAACTAAGGAAGGTCCCACTCTCTTAGAAGGTGGGCATGTGCAATTGTATATAAGGCAGTAAGAGATATTCTGTAGATGAAAATGCACAGCTCAGTTAGGAAGAGAAAAGCGGATCTGAGAAATAGTCATCTCATACCTATTACCTAGAGAGTAACAACTTTCTTTTGTTGGGGTAAACTAAATATGTCTTTTTATGGGATTTGATTTTAAACAATAATGCATTTGTTTTTAAAGATGCGCTTTCTCATGGGATCTCATGAAATATTTTCATTTGTTAATCATATGATAGTGACATGTATAAGTACCTTATATATGAATATTAAAATCAACATGATTGAAAACTGGGATTAGTACCAGAATACATTTTCAGTAATATGGTTGATATTTCAATTAAATCACTTAAGAATGGTGCAAAATAAAGTCCCCAAGGGCAGTATTTCAGAATATTCATTTATGACTGGATTCATGGACATTGTATTCCAGGAGAAAGAGAATCTGAATTGCACTAATACCATTGCTGCCTATGGCTTCTCATCAAACTCCATCAGTGTCTTACTTGATGAGCCCCAGAATGTATTTTCTTCTGAGCTGCACTTATGTAAGACCTATAGCGAAAACCCTACTCCTGACATATATGGCACATAGACCTAATGGATGGCCCTTGTGACTTTGCTATGGAAATCCATGTGCTGATCATATTACTTCAGATGCATAGAGACATGGGGAAGGGATGCAGAGATAGTTTTTATACTGCTGGATTCAGCAGGTAACATTACCTGTCACTGAACCCTCCCACTCAGTGCATTCTGATTTCCAAGGCTGTGCATGCATGTGCTTCTGCTTCAGTGCTGCTCAGCCATGTGAAGTCCTTAGCATAACCAACTAAAGTGCATTACCAGCTGTGTATGTAAATCAGCGCAGCATGCAAAGCATAAGGAGTGAAATTAACAAGGGTATGACTGCAAACAGTGCAGCACTGGAAATGCAAAGCATAAGGAGTGAAATTAACAAGGGTATGACTGCAAACAGTGCAGCACTGGAAATGCAAAGCATAAGGAGTGAAATTAACAAGGGTATGACTGCAAACAGTGCAGCACTGGAAATGCTGTCCTGTGCCAGGTGCTCTCTTTAAGACCAGGTTAAAGTATGGTCTGCTATCCTGAATGGGCAACTGTGGTGCCATTGCATGTAGTGGAGCCATACAAAACTTGCAAGGCACCTTTTTGTCACTCCCAACCTTATTGGTTTGTTTACATCTTATTAATACTATTTAATACAAATAAAGGCTATTCATCGGCATAATAAAACCGAAAGAATGTTTATATGTGAGCCTATCCTGGGCAGGAAGGGAGCATGTTGGCAGTCTCTCTAGTGGAGTTTTTGTGGAGAACAGATCTCAGACAGAGGATGGCAGGTTAGGGGTGGAAGGATATAAAACACATGACCACCTATTGACCTTGTCTGGAACATGCATTCAAGGTTGCGTCCCATAGCACATCCAGTCTCATAGGATGACATCAGCATATGTGGGACTGTTATGAGTTCAAGAAATTCTCAAGCTGCTCAGCAGGATGCACACTGCTGTTGGGGAGGAAGCCTGGCTGATGGTTTTACAGCAATTCCTGTTATGGCCCCAGTTTGAGGGGTAGGCCAGACTACCTTGTTGTAGGATGGCTGAGCCAATGGGAGGATGGGAATAACCTGGTTACCAAAAGAATGCAAGAAAAAACAAGAAAGCGTATGTGATAGTTAAACATGAAGCTCATGCATGGGTCACAGTTTAACACAATTACAGTAATACAATTATAACAATGCAGACATATTAGAAGACCTACAGCTGCTTAACAGTAGTGTCTACATCAATCAAAAATGGCAAAAGAATGAAAAATCAGTTTTGAAATGTGTAATATTGTACTGACCATGGTGCATGGGTGGGGAGGAACAATGATCATGATGACCAGTGTAGGTAGGACTAACCAGTCAATCTGTTTAAAAGCAGGTGTAACACGTGACAGCAATAAAAGCCTAATACTTGTGCAGGAAAGGGTAGTTTGCAAGATTTTTTGGGAGGTACATAATCATACAAGGTTAAAGCAGGTACAGGATTATTGTTGAGTATGATGGCTCAGGAGCATAAGGTAATTAACATTCATATATGTGCACATCTTGTTTTGATGCAAAGAATATCACTAACAAAGTAACAGCCTTTTTTTTATTAAAACACCTGTCAGTAAAAAACATTATATTATAACAAATTAGCCAGACACTGAGACACCTAATATTTTACAAAGTAATCTAACATAAGAATTGCTGGGGATGGGATAAAAACTTTAGGAATACTTTCTTATGTTAAAATATTTAGTTTAGGGTGAAATTTATATAACACAGGACATAGGTGTGGAATACGTAGAACTGATCCACCCAAACACAGATATTTTCTGGTGTCATAGAGTAGGGTCCTACTAAGGCCAGCACATGCACATTAGGTTTAAGCAACTTCATTCCAGGGCACCATCATCTCCTGTTACACAAATGTCCCCAGCACATATCACTGGCAATCTTTCCCTGCCAATGCACACTTTTCAATGTACATACAAAAATTAGTATAATCCCCCCCCCCACTGAACACCTATGCTCGGTACATGCATGCCATAATTTTATACCCCTGGGAGGTGTAAGGGGGCAGAGTACACCAATGGATACTGAACTGCAGATGGAAATGTGATGTAGTAGTTGTAGGTTTGTTTGAAAGCTATGGTTTTCACACATCATATATTTTTCCCAGGGTAAGCCACTGCCATCTAGTTTAATTTTACTGGGTAAAGAAGGATAGTGCAAATAGCATCAGCTCGTTGTAACACGAGAATTAATTCTGTTCTCTGGAAAACTATATACTTTTTAAAACTAGACTCTTAGCAAGAGTTATAAATAATAATGGAACTAACTGCACCTCGTTAACCCTTCTTGTGATTGCCAGCTATCCTGTTAAAGCATTTATGTTTTACTATGCATAAGGGTTGAGTCATTATATTATGTTACATTATGCATGTTTTAAAATTCAGCAAAATGCTAGAGAATGATAAAAAAAAGACTACTGTGTCCCACAATTTGATGACATCTGTATCAGCAAGGACGGCACTGTCAGCAGGATGAAAGCTAGACAGTTGCAAATTAAGCTATATTTAGGAGCTATAAAAGTCACAGCCACAAGTCTGAAGAATTAAAGACAAACATTACAGTATGTAAGCCAAAGTGATGAAAATGTATGCATATGGCAGATATTATTTTATATTTTTTATAATAAATTTTGGCTGACTTCCTTCTGCCACTTGCCTTCTCCAACCCTTCCTCAGTCTTCAAAGCCAAGACTTGGCACAGATGGTTATGTTGTGGTCACTTTAGACTGGGCCCTTGCAGAATGGTTGAACACTGTGGAATCACAGGGGAGTGGGCAGATAGGAAGAAAAAGTGTCCCAGAATGTGACTCTCTGATGGCACAAAATGTTTCAGTCTCAGTCCCATACCATGCCCACTCACTGGTGACTTCAGTGTGGAGCAACAATCTGCTCTTACATGCCATATACTTTGCAACATGTCTGGAGAAGCTGGCTCCATTGTGGACTGTAGCCCCAACTAGGGTCAGTGTTAGCATTTTGGGCATCCCAGCAAGTGTCAAGTTGGGGATCCCCTGAACACTTCCAGTCTGAGTATCACCATGGCAGTGCCATCCTCATAAGTAGCCTTTTTATGCTGCAAACTTTTAGGAGTAGTGCACACAGACTGAACTGTAGCTACAATGCTCTTACATCATGGCATACTGTATGCCTGCACACCACAGCATGTTGACCCCTCTCACAAAGGGATAAGATGGCTGACATTTACTTGCAGTGATATTACATTACAACCCTAAGTGCAGGTATGGCCTTAACTGAAATGGTACACTAGGTGAAGGGCTCCATGGCACCACTCCCCACTGCCTACTGTTTCACCCCCTGCACATGTCCTCCAGTACACCTCTTGTTTTCCCCATCCTGAGCTCCTTGCACTATGCAGATTACTTTTTTCTTCCTTTTCTCACATTTTTCCTTACTACTCTTCAGTATTTTTAGGAAACCATGGCTTTCTAGATGCTCTGATGTGCATTTTAGAGATTTTTTTAAACAAGCTTCAGTGATGTCCTAATCAAAAATTATGACTACAGAAAGAAATTCAGTGTCACTGTTGAACATTAACTTTCCTTGCATCATTTCAATGTGCCATAATTGGAAAAGAGTAATAACTGTCTAGGAAATAATTGAATTAATCAGAGTGGGGGACTGGGACAGCTAGGCCTCAGAAACCATATGGTTATAGATGCCCTGAGGTGCATTTTAGAGTATTTTCATAACATTTTGATCCAATGGAGGTATGAACAAAATCAAGAAAATAAATTCAGTCTTATTTTTGCTTCTTCCAGAGAAAGATATACGTTGTGTCCAAGGCTTAAAGTTCAAAGCTGACAAAATAGTATTTCACAATAAACTAACAAGCCAAATGTTTGAGAGGATGCATAAATCTTGTCTGGGAATACTGTTTGCCTTCCTGGTCATCCAGAAATACAGTCACAGTCTCTGTTCATGATTTCTTTTGGTGTTAGAGTTGGGTGAAAGCAAAGGCACAAATGACCACAGACGTATTGCAAGTTACTGTTGTGATGCATTTTCATAACATGCCTCCTCTTAAAATGAAACCATCTATATGTGTGCCTGATATGTGATTGTGAGGAAAGTGAAAAATAATGATCACATTAATGTATTCCAACATGTTGCTCCTAGACAATCACTGTCACAGACTAACTCTTGTGACCTTCCTTGCACACATTTGAGGTGTGTGAGAAAACTAAAAGAAACAGTTGCCATACTGTCCCCAGGCCCATCACAAATTATAAGGTACATGTATGAGGTCTGATTGTGAGGAAAAGTTAAAGAAATAATGACCACACCATCCCCAGTGCACAAGTTACAGCAACCTTTTGTACACACCTCTGATCAGAGCTGGTTTTAGAATGGGTACAGTTTTGCCTCTGCCCTCAAATGCACTAGTTCTAAAACCAGCCCTACTTAGAGGTGTATACTGTAACCTTTTGTACATACCTCTGAACACAGCAAAGCCCACCACTAAGCCCATGTCAGAATCCATGTATACAGTATAACGTGTAGAATGCAGCAGACCCCCTAGAAATCTGAATATTCTGTGATGTATTTTAAAGCTTTATTTTTGAATGATAATTACTTTTAACTGCATTTTGTTTTACTGCTACCCAGAAAAAGTTATGTAAGTGCTAGCATTATTGTGTGTATCCATAGAAAAACAGTTAGCGATATTTTGCACACATACACACACACACACACACACACACACACACACACACACACACACACACACACACACACACACACACATACATATACTGTCCTTGACAAGCTAGGTGTTCACAAGATGCATAAACACACACAAATACACTACCTACTCACCTTCAGAGAAACTGGAGGAATGCCAGTGTGCCTATAGCATGTATTTGAGGTGCTGGGAGAAACCAGAGCACATGGGTAAACCCATACAAAGAAAAGGAGGGTATGCAGACTTCGCATAGAGAAAACTATAGCTAAGAACTTAACCATAGCACAGCATTGTGAAATGGAAGTGCTACTCTCTGCATCACTGTGGTAATGAGCAATTACAGTCACATACATCCTGCTTCTGCTAAACCACCCCATACAGCTACCTATCATGTGTAAGGGCTATGTTTGTGATGGTAAGTGAAAGATAATATGACCATCGTGTTACTTTTTTAAAGTGTACTGAAACCACCTCCACATACATGAGCATGATACATGATACATGATACATGAGCATGATACATGATACATGATACATGGGCATGATACATGATACATGATACATGATACATGATACATGATACATGATACATGAACATGATCGTAGCCTGGACAGCCTCAACCTACACCCATGAAACCATTATTACAGGTGACTTCAACTTAGACTGGAACACTTGCAATGGTGATAACCCCTCTACCTTCATAAATCTAAATGGTTTCTCCCAAACAATCCAGTTTCCCACTCAAATAAATAAACATAGCAAAAGGGAATCTATCTTAGACTGGTCACTTATCAATAGTACCACCCACAATTATCTCTCTGGATGTCTTCCAAATAATTTAAGTGACCATAGACCTACCTACTTAATTCATCATATGCTTAACTGACCCAGAACCATAGTTTACAAAGTCATATGAAATACCAAAAACCTCTCCAACAAAGCATTCGTGGACATGCTGAATAAATGCAAATAGACACCACTCCATCATCTCCAACTTAACCAGGCTGTAACATACTTCAGTGACACATTTCTAGCTATTCTAAATAGCTTAACACAAACTCATACATGTTGTGTTAAAAATAAGAGATTGCCCTGGATATCAAAAAAAAAGCATTAAACGTCAAAAACTAAGGAACAAAACCTGGTATCAATACCAAAAAAGAAAAGACAATAAAACTGCTAGCAGATCCACAATCAAACAAAAAAAAAAGAACTCAAACTAGACAAAAAATATGTTATACAACTATGCAAAACAAATATGAAAACAATCCCCAAAAGTTCTGGCAAGCAATTAACTCACTCCTCCACCCAGGTAAAGCTACAACCCCAGAACCAACAACCAATAACCAAAGCGTGAGTATTGCCTCACAAATCAACACGTACTTTATAAATAGCATCCTCTCCTTAGTTACAGGGAACAATTCCACACACTGTCTCTTCCACCTAATGTGAAACTAACAACTTTTTTGACCTCAAACCTCACCCAACTAACACTGTAAGAACAATGCTGATAAAATGAAACCTTCTTCCTTAGCAGCAGACAAACTCCCCAAAGAATACCTCAAACTGTCAGCTGATGCTATAGCTCTGCCTATCTCCATTCTGGTAAATAGGTCTATAGCAGAACAATATGTCCAAACATTATGGAAAATTTCCTATATCACCTCTCTGCTTAAAGGAGGAACATCAACAAAATTAAACAATTGCAGACCCATAGCCATCCTTTCCTCATATCAGAATTCTGGAAAAATGTGACCACACTCAGTTACTACAATACCTGTTATCTCACAACCTTATCTTTCCCTCCCAACATGGTTTCAGACCAAACCATAGCACCACCACAGCCCTAATTAATTTCTCTAACACCATCAACTAACTGAGAAATTCAAACCAGCAAGTAGCATCACTCTTCTTAGACATGTCAAAAGCATTCAACACTGTCTCCCATCAGAGACTCCTTAGTGCTCTTGCCTCACTAACCCTATCAAAGACTCCCTCTCCTGGTTGCTAAGCTACCTTTCTGACAGACAACAAGCAGTACGATGGAAATCCAAACTCTCACCACTTCTACCTTGTCTCAGTTGGAGTCCCCCAACTAATCCTCAACCCCAAAAAGACACAGTTAATGCTATTTACCAGTAGCAAATAATCACTGACCACCCCTCCTTTCACTATTATCTCAACAAACACAGTCATCCAACCAGATGAGCATACAAAACTCCTTGGAGTGACAATTGACAACAAACTCAGATTTGACCGACACATAACCACCACAATTAAGAAAGTTCACATCAAACTTGGCTCACTGTACAGAAGCAAAGCCATTCCTCACTGACAATGCCAGACTAGCCATACCCAGAACCTTCCTCCTCTTGGCACTCCTATATGCTTCCCCCCTCTTTACCATCTTACCATATATGGTAAAATAGTATATGAACAAATAAATATTGGTAGTTTCTTTTAAATATTTATAATGAAAATTCTAGAAAACTAGTTACTGGAGTAACTAGCTTTCTAGAAGCTATAAACATTTAAAGTGACAAACTATTACAGGTTTTCATTAGTTATTACAAAAGAATACCAAATAAATGAACAAATTATTTTAAAAGCTAGGACGAGTTTGTGTGACCATTTTCTTCTTGGCCACATCACTCTCATACTAAAAAAAATTATGATTTTGCAGAGTGGCATAGCAATGCCTTAGATGTCAGGATTAATGAAATATGTGCAGCATTCAACTCGTCATATGCACTCAAGACTGAAATGAGCAATGAGTTTATATAGTATGCTATTTTTAGACAGTGGACACTGCTTGCCATGGCTGACCTTAGAGAAACTATACGGAGCACTGCCTAGCGGTGGTGTGATAGTTCTATTATTTGATGTGATGAGAGTGTATGTGCTCTTCCAGCCCTGGTACTTAGTTACTTAATTCCATTTGAAATGGATACTAAAATGTACAGCATGGTGGTGTAGTGGGTAGGGCTGCTGCCGAACAGCAAGAGGTTCTCTGGTTTGATTCTTAGACAGGGCGCATTCTGCACAGTATCTGTATAGCCTCCCTGTGGGTTTTTTCAAGTGGTTTAGTTTCCTCTTACATTCCAAACACATGGAGTAGGGGGATTGTATACTCTAAACTGGTCAAATGCGTGAGTGTGTGTGTGGTACAGAAGAACAACTGCAGCATAACTAGCAACCCAGAGAAGTGAACATTGGCTCTAGATGATTGTCACTGTTAATGTGATGCCTCTTCTCCATGTGCAAAAAAGGGATATGGATGGATGGATGTTAAAATGTGCACAGACATATAATCTGCTATGGTGCGACAGTGCAGCATCATCTCCTATAAGATACCATGATGGCAGAAGTGGCTTTATCCTTTCAAGTGTTTTTGTAGGCTGACTAGGAACATCACTGTATTCCTGCTGATAATTTCCACCTAGTACTTCTGGGACAGAGACCAATTTTACAAAAAGTAACTGCACTGGTTCTGAAGCTTATGACTAAATAGAGAGGATATGACTTGCAAGCTGTTTTTCAGATAGTAATTCCAATTTTTGGCAACGTCAGTCTTTGGTTGCTGATATAAAGTATAACATTTTTCCTGCTTTATGTTACTAACATCTTGCTTTTTGCCATAGCTGTTAATTTGTTTGATTTGTAGCTGTACTTTTTAGTTGTGACATGTTTGAAGTTCAGAGTGTGTGAGTACCTTGACATTTGCAAAAAGCATCTTTGGCAACCACTAGGCTGGATTTTTCTGCTTTTTGTTCCAATGTGCAATATACCACATTCATTTGTTTTTGACTGTTTATATTACATAATGAATTAGTGCATTTATTATCATTTATACTCGGGGATCTAAGTGTCATTATCCAAACAGAGTGTTATTCTCTTACTCCCATAGTCTTCACTACTAAATAGCATGGAATACTAAAAAAACTTCTCGGTCACATGGAAGAAAACTAGTTGAAGAGAATGGTCATAGAAAAGCTGCCATGGAACTTAAAAATGGTTCTATTGCTGCCAAGGCAATCCATTGCTGATAGCTACCAAATGAACTTTGCAGTCTTACCTGTCTTACATTTGAACTGCATCTCTCTCTCTCTCTCTCTCTCTCTCTCTCTCTCTCTCTCTCACACACACACACACACACACACACACACACACACACACACACACACACACACTCTCTCTGTTAGTGTTACTGGGAACAGATAGCCAAAATATAATTTGAGGTTTGTAAACATCTTCTGAAGTAGCACATTGTTTTGTAAGACATGTACATAGGAAATTCTGCCTGCTTTATATGTGCCTTGACATTTTTCATGAACTTATCAAAATCTACTGTCTACTTTTCAATTCTTAAAATATTTGTGTGTGTGTGTGTCTGTGTGTGTGTGTTCCTTGTCTGTCTGCATATGTGTGTGTATATACTTGTTTCCTTGTCTGTCTGCATATGTGTGTGTATATACTTGTTTCCTTGTCTGTATGTGTGCATACTTTTGTGTGTGCTAGCATAATCAGATTTCTATGTTCTTAGGTGTGTTTAAATGACTTAGGAACATAATACCTTTTTAGACTTGCATGTCAAACACATTTTACATTTTGATTGCATTCATATAATTGCAGAGCTCACCAATTTGTTTTGCCAGGCTTACATATCTTTTGTTAAAGTAAAATTACACATGACAAGCATACCCCTAAAGCAGTACTTAGCATGCCATGTCAGGCAAACAAAATGAAAGGGTGATAAACAGAGATGAATGACTTCTAGTCAGCAACAGCTGTTGGTTTAATTCTCTGGTTGCTTGACATCATTTCCTTTGCAGCATGCTGGGTATTTAAATTGTACCGTCTCCTGCTCACAGCCAATGGCATGAAACTGTTGGAGTACAAGTCTTTCACTGCACAGCATCAAGGACATTCTTAAATGCATCCCATCATCTGATCCTGCATAAGCCACTCTGCTTCAGACACTCACGCACATTCATTCATCCCTAGAGCACATACACACCATCACCTTGCTGCATCCTGTTCTGCATCTCATCTTCCTCTTAAACAGCAACACACTAGCTTTTGAAATATTCAAGTGATTTATTATTTTTTTTGTGTGTATGCTGGTGTAAATGCAGGATGTTTTCTGTTGGATTTTGGCTTTTACTTTTAACTTGGTCACAAGGTAAGATAACAAAATACTTCATTTATCACTTAATTATGATATAATCACATTGAACATACTGTATGCAATTCTTATTTTCTATAGCTGGACTATAAATATATAAACTGACAGGCAGTAGAGTGATTATGTAATATATTAGCTTTTTTTACTACCTAAGATCATTGGTTAGTTTCTTCTTTCTGAACTAAAGACTGCAAAAATATTCAAGAAACATAAATGTTAGTTTCATTGGTTAACTTAGCATACTAGGTTATTGTTGAAGTCTAGTCAAATGAACAGAAACCAAAATAAGTATCCACAGAAATATCAGTGAGGAAAAATATAAGGATGTAACTTATGTTATGTTTTATTTTCCTACTGTACTTTGCTATTTACCTTAATGCATATATGAAAGTAAGAAATCATTTTCAACTGTTTTGCTTTTTAATGTAGCTGTCTAGCCACATAATAATTGCCAGTGAATAATGAATTATTATCAGGAGTACTGCATTTTATGTATTGTTTCCTTATCTGTCCACATAGTGGTGTCAGTGTTTTTGGTATGGAAAGTATATGCATTATTGCTTAAGCTATATAACTATAAATAGCAAACAATTTCAGTACCCTGGACAGAGCACTGTCAAATAAAGTATTCTGTTAACATTTCAACCATCAAAGGGCATTGGTTGCAGCAGTCTAAAAAGAAAGAGAAATGTAAGAGGTTTATTTTAAGACTACAATACGTAACTGAAGAAGGTTATTTAAAAGTGTCCTGTGACACTCTGCTAATGAGGCAAATCTTCAGGAACAGTAAAGGGGTATATCACTGTAAATGAAGTGTCCTAGTCTCTTCCTGGAGCACCAAAGCTTTATCCAGGCCATATGTTTTAGTAAAATAATTGAAATAACTGAGTCTTAGCACATTTGTTAACACAAGTGTGTTTGAAAACAAATTCCAAAGTAACTAATTGGGTACTGAAGTTTTGTTTTCACATATATATCTCATTTCAACTGTGATTTGATCCTGGGTATGCAAAAAAGATTAACACGACTGTTGAATAGCATATGACAGTAGATATGTGTAGGTTTATAAAAGCAAAGGGTAAGCTCTAAGGAATATGTCACTAAAGTTTGACTGCAAAAAATATACCTCAATGTCATAAAGATTATTGGTAAATCAGCTTAAGGTAGCTAGCTAGTCATTAAAATGTTGCAAATACTTATTGACAATGACTGACAGCTACCAATGAATGAAATTTGGCAGTCAGAGCATTCACATTAAGATGTTTTGTATGTAAAACTGCTTACCTTGTTACAGCTCGGCATTAAAGGATTTACATCACTGGACAAAAATAATTAACAACATCATAAAAAAAATCATCTGGGTAACTCAATGGCTATGTTCAATTAATTGTGTATTGAGAAGCTGTTTTTAGGTGCTGCTTTTAAAACTGATAATTTACATTTATATTATAAAAGTGGCTAGTTTTGCAACATACCTGCAATTGTTTAGCTCGTATTTATTTTTATTTACACTTTCAAAAAACAGATTCAAAGGTATATTATTAAAAGTTAAACTTTAAAAAAAGATGGAGTTGCTTATTTTTATGTGCACATTTAATACCAGCACAGTTGTAATGAGCCTAAAGTTCTTTATCCAACTGACACATTTTGTACTGGAAAGTAACATCCAAATGAGGTACAAGGTATGTAATATCAAGGTATCTACCTAGGGCAGATTATGTAGGTCCAAATATAAACAAGTGACATCAGACTGGAAGGCATCTAGACTATAGGGCATTACACAACTGAGATAAGGACTTGTGCAGTATAGCAGACCATTCATTATATAATATCTTTGACTTTTATCCAAGTGCATGAACTGCATGATATAGTTCAGGGTAGACACTTATCCTAAGTTGAAGCATTTTGCTCTAGCCCTTCAGGTGGACTTTCGTTGCCTGCTGAAACCTTTTCTGACAAAGCAAGTCCAAAAGGGAGGTCAGCAGTTCATTGTACAGTTAGTGCAGCACAGGAGATGTTCACGGTGTTTGTAGGGCTACTACTCTAAGAATTCCTTGTAGTAGTTCATTGTCTCAGGAGCTTAGTTCTCAGACATATTCTGTGCACATCACCCTGTACAGCAGTAAATGGACGTGTGAGGCATAGTAAACATGTGAATGGAAACCTGATAGTCACAGGAAAGATCCACACTAAAACAAAAATGAGACTCAAACTAATAGAATGTATTATTTATTTCATTGGTGTGTGTGTGTGTGTGTGTGTGTGTGTGTGTGTGTGTGTGTGTGTGTGTGTGTGTGTGTGTTTACATTAGTGTGTTTTCCTGTTGCTTCATGACAAGATTAATTCATAAAGCTCCAAGCTAGATTCCTCGACTATGTCCTATATAAGAATGTTGTTTTTGATATTATTATAAACATTGCATCTTTTAGGGGGGAAACCCTCTCATTGTAATATACTAACGGTGCTAGATGCACTTTTCTATATTTTGTATTTACTTCTGCAAGGTGTTTTTTTCATAAAAATGGTGCTTAAAAGAAAATTAAGAATGGAATAGTGTTTTCTTAAGAACAAAATTAAATAATGAGTCAGTTAATTATATGAACTGTTTAGCTTCTTAAGTTTAAATCCTGTTGCAGTTGTTTGGTGCTCTGTAGGACAATGGTAATGCTCTTTGTGAAGAACCCTCTCTTTTATGTTAGAATTCCTTTGAAACCTGGTAACTATCATTTAGCACAAACATATTATTCATTAGTAGATGACAATACAGTGCCTCCTGAGACTAGCCAAGCAGACAGCATGGTTTTCTTACAGCTGCCTTCTTTCAGAACTAGCCTTTCAAGCAATACACTGCAACCCTGCTTGCATCCCTCTGTTTGTGAGTGAAACATAACTTACCCAGCCTTTGTCTTATCCCTAAAGCAGTTTATATCACTACTCATGAATGCCCTAGAAAAGTGGACATAGTCTTTCAAACACAGCCTCACTTTAGCAAGAGACACCTATGATATCATCTTTATTTTCTTAGTACAGTACTGCTTGCAAAACACTCTAAGAGTTGCCTTAGCTGTTGCCGACATGCACTGAATAGAATTATGACATTTTCTTGCATTATTTTCTTCTTTTACTAACTGTAGCACAACTCATCTCACCCATGCAATATCTCATTGTTAGGTTCTAGTTCTCAAAGTGCAGTGTCTTTGAATTCTTACAGTCAGAACCAGTTGTTACCGAGCACTTTGCCAACTTGTTAGCTAATCTGGTATTTCAGTCTTAGTACTGCAATTAAAACGTTTCATTTTTCTGTGCAATAACTTAAAGCAGTCCAAACTTAAATTCCTGAGAAAGCCCTGTCTGTGTGGACAACACTGTGACATTCCACATGTTATTACATGCATCTTTGTGAACTGCACATTATCACTTTCATCTCTGGAGATCTCATCCTTTACTATCATACTATTTGTTTTTTTTTTTTTTTGTCTTTGTGAAATCCACTCAGAGGCTAAGCTGAAGGTGAAAGAAATAACACTTAAGTGTGCAACCCATATCTATCCACTAATTATTTTATCATATGTAGTTCTGCGGCTAATTATACTTGTATGGCCTATCTTTAATAAAACCACTTTCACTGAGGTCTTGGTGATTGCTATCCACCTGAGCATTAGATACTTTTCCAATATATTTCCTATCAGAAGTATTGTTCTGGATGAAGGACAGTTTCAGTAATTATTTGTAGTTCCCCCCTTCAGCTTTCAGCAGTCTTCGTTTAGTTAGGGACTACTACATCTGTAGCGAGTGTGTATCCCAGAGTTCGAGCACTCATATGCCCTCTTTCAATGACACAGCATTGCTCTTTTCCATTAACTCCGTAGTACACTATCACCTCTCCTGCCTTGAAACTCCCACATCCATGCAGCATTCATTCTCGCTCTGTCTCTTGACCCCCCCCATCATTTATAGTTCAGCATATCGAACCATCTTCCTGTAGGTACCCTGAACTGCAATACTCAGTAAGTACTTTAGTCAGAATCCAGTGCAGGTGTGTCACATTCATGGTACACCTTTCACTGTGACTGCCCAAGCCCTTTCATTGGACACATCCATCTTCTGCTAGTCCTGCTATGTCCTTTATCAGCTGTTCATAATCATATTTCTGTGCAACCTTCATAAGTTCAAACCATCTGAACAGCATTCTGTCTGTCATATAGGTATACTGTGAACTCTGCCAAACTCATGTATCCTGGCATAGTTCATCAATACTGACTTTCCATTAGTTTGTCAGCATGTTATACAGTCATTCCTTCATAGCATTAGGGTTTGTACCCCTGAAGTCTGCTGTCAAAATGTCAGCTTTGATGTGATTCTTCTTGGTATAGATACAGAAACACACCACTGCAGGGTGACTGTTCCCTTAAATAAGTGCTGTTTACCAAATTCAATGCAGACCTTCTTTGTCTGTTTTGATATAACCCTTTATGCAATGTTTATTTTTACTATGAACCTTCATTATAGGAGCAAGAAGATATTTTGTTTTGGTAGATGGTGGAGAAGACTGGTAGAATAATGGGCTGCTCACCAAACAAATCAAAGGAATCAGGCATGATAGTGAACATGGTGTTTAAAGCTTTTGTAAAGTGAAGTAATCTGAATCAGCTGCAGACCTCATGAGATGATGCTAAAAGAAAGACATGGCCACCGCCTTTAATACCTCTTATAGATGTTTCTTTTGGCAGATACATGCATAATATTCACAGTGCCCTACTGCAAGTCTTAGATTTCTCAGTGTGAACCCCAAAACTAAGAAACTTCAATTCAAGAGAAGTAACTGTGAATTGCAAAGTTCAGTTTTGCATATTAAAAGCATTTTTTTTGCAAAAGGGCAAGCTTTCGGCACTATTGATATGGGGCCTGCATATCCTACTCCCCAATCCTTCTATACAATAACTCTCAGATCATTCTACTTTGGAGAAAGGGGAACCAAGTCATAGCATTTTTGAACTTTGTATGATTTACTCTTAATTAAACTTACATTGTCTCAGTCCTTAGGATTGCATTTACCATTCTCAAACTTATGAAGGGAACTCAATGTTCACTGTAGTAACTAGTTTCAAAATCAGGCAGAATTTTCTTCTCATGTGAAGTTTAGTTCTCTGGGTGGACAGACGCGATTTCTTATTTGTTCTAGTGCAAAGTCCTTGTAGTTAGGTTTTTAACAGTATGGTTTGCTAAGTATCAGCATTTGATAAAAGAGTATTATAGGTCAGACTGTAACAGAAGATTAATGTAGTGGATCCCATCCAGAATAAAGAAGTTCTTTCTCCTGAAGACAGCCGCATAACAACTGTTTTCTCCTTTTGTAGGTAAGAATACTTTCTTGTAGGTGTGCTTATTTTAACGATGTTAAGCATTTATTTGGAGAATAATTACAATTCTGTCTTACAAACTGGAAGATTTAGTAACTTGTGGTTGAAATGCATAATTTCTCTTAATTGAGTTCATAAGGCCCTGTGTCAGAAGCAGAGTTCAAAGAGGTAAATAGGATAACTACATAAGATGCTGGAAATCATGGTTGCCTATGGTAAGCTAATGTTGTAAAAATCTGGATTGTTTTGTTCTGATTTCCTCTGAGAGGGAATTTCTGTATTCATGTAAAACAGGGGAAGATATGCAAAAGAATCTGAGATCCTGATTATGAATTCATACTGTGTTATGATAAATGCTAATCAAAAATGTGAGAAAATGTTCCTGATGTGTGGCAACACCTCTGTCCCTAAGAAACTTCAATGTAGTTTTATTTGTTGTACTACCAGAAGACTGAGCTTTCATTCATGTGGCAGAAGAATGGGCTGCTGAAAGAGATTAACAACAGTTTCATAGAGGTTGGTAGCATAGCTTGAGCAAGCCAGAAGGAAAAAATATAAATATCTGATGCAACAGTACATTCCACTGGAAGGTATTAGAGCATCTATTCTACATAATGTAATATGCAACTGGCATTCTGCATGATCCTCTGTAGAAAGGCTCTTACAAATTACGAAGGGAAACAAAGAGGCACCAAATTATGCTGTCATATTTTCAGGTTGATATAAAGAGCCATTTTCCAAAGCTATGGATGTTAAAAAAGGGTGTACTGTAGGACTATTAAGCAACTTGCCATGATATCTAGAATGCTGTTTTTAAGTTTTATAGTAACACTATATCTAAACTTTATTATGTACTTCTGTTATTAGCATATTAGCTGTAATATATAGCACATTATATATTTATTTTCCAGTATAAATGTGTATATCACCAGCAGTTATGTTATTTTATTGTGCTTCAGGGTTAACATATATTAAGTTGATGCCTTGCCAGCAGAATATATATTACACCATTTCATTGTCCTTTCCTTAAACAGTAAACAACTGAGTTAGCAAAATAACTGCACTGTTAACACCTGTTAATAGTGAATGTGATATTAACATTCTTCTCAGGGGCTTAGAGAATAAGAAAGGAAAGGAAAGGAAAGCAGTTCTTTGTCCTTTACCATTGTCACTATTTAATATTATTTTTATAATTTGGGTGCACTAAAGCTCAGCTTTAAATCTCCCATAATGAGTTTGCTGGAATGAGATTCTGGGGAAAAATTTGAATTTGTATGAAGATTCCTTTAGAGGTAAAACTGTTTCTCTAGAACTGAGGAAATGGAACATAACAGGGATCTGAAAAGATTCATTACTTTTTCTTTCTTTTCCAGTGACTTAGCATTTTTAACTGTCTGCGTGTAAAATAGACTACTGAGATCAGTGCAGCACGCACTTGAGCCATTCCCCTTCGGGGAAATGTTCAGACCTTGGTTAGACATGTCTACTAAATACTGTCCTTCAAAAGGTAACCGAAACATGGCGTCCATTGAGACATGTGCACATTCCAAAGTATGGACTTGTACATTATCATTCAATTACTAAGCTTTATTGTTTTTCATCTCAGTCTGCAAGTTGCTGTGTTTCTTCAGCTGTCTTATTACTAAGGTCAGATAGCACACCACATTGTTCTAATTCTTTTCAGAAACCTTTGTTCCTTTTGAAAGGAAGCAAAGCAACAGGTATAGGCTTACTGATCAGAGATGTAGGTAGGGCTGTACCTGTATATTCACCCTTCCAATTATTGTAAAGGTCTTTCTGTCCTTTGGATATTTGCATATAGCATATGCAATCCTATATGATAGACCCTTGATGTCTGAATATTGACTAATATCTTTTAATAAATATTCAAAAGTTTTCCAGAGATGAGCAATTTTACCCTCATATTATAGTAGTTTTAACATTTCAATATTCTATATCTTAGGAGATCAGAATTCATCACTGGTTTGGTTAAAAAATGATTTCATGTTGTTTAAGAGTTTCTTGAAATGTAATGTGGTCATGTAGAAATTAAGTGGATGTATCACTATGGACAGAGGCCAAATACTGGGGAGAGCTTGTCCAGGTTGTATAAAATGCTTTTCTTCCTGTGAAGATAAAGAAAAGGACATTTTTGCTTTCTTTTCTCTCCTTTAGCCTTTGCTGATAGCTGTGAAGGTTTGCTTATTTGAAGTTTAAAGGTGGAACAACACTGGCTTTGGAAAGTAGCCTGTAGCTTGCAATGGTCTTATTGCTCCTTACATGATTCAAAAGCCTAATACACTCTGTTGGCAGTCATTAAAGTCACAGAAATTTATCAGGATTGCCTGAGTACTAATGATTGCCCATATAGCGGTTCAAGCCCCTTATTGTTGTTGCTGTTTTTGTTTTATTCACCATCATGTACTCAGGGTCTGGCATCTCTTTTGCCACTAAAATAATAATTAAAACATCATATGCGGGTACCAGTGTTTATACATACTTTGTCTTTAATGCTTGAAATACCATTGTCAGTCGACATTGACAGTACCGTTGGGACTGATTTTTGATTGCTATTTCCTGGAAGCCAACTTCATCTATGAAGTTTGAAGATTTTCTTTTATCAGAATCTAGTGCTGTCCATTTCCATCTCTGCTTTCAATTTTTTCTCATGTATCATTTTTCTTGTTTTCTTTTATTGACCTTCATTTTTAATTTTTTTCTGATGCTTTATGCTTAGACAAATGTTTTTCTTTTCTTTTCTTTAAAGATCTAGATATTTCTCTTGGAGACACGTTAGAAGCATTAAGTCATCTCAGTCTAATAGTCTGATTGAAAGATGGTTCTTATAATTTTCAATGTTATAGCTGGGCTCTAAACCAAGAAAACACTAGGTGCAGAATTCTTAAATGCTGTCTGACTCCCAGAAAAAATACTTGTTAATAGACTTCAGTCAGATTGGATGACCTACTTTCTTCTATATTTCTTTGAAGAAAGTGAAACTTTTCTTGAATAAAAAACAACATTGATGTTGTTTTGTCAAAATATGACCAATAAAAACTATTAGTGTTCTTCTCTCACAAACAGCACTCAACTGTTGGAAGAACAAAAGAGATTGAAGACTGGTGTGTGACAGAAATGTTACATTATCTGCATCAGTACCTTCAAATGGTGCAGGCCTGTGCTGGGCTTTACAGTTAGAGCCAGTTCTTAAAAAAAAAGCAAAAAAACAAGACAGGGAAGATGGGTTATGATTTACTGTAAAAGTGAACCTCTCCAAAGAAGATCTATATGTCACAGTACAAATAAAATCATGGTGATATGACATGCCAGTTCCCCCAGAGTAAGGTTACTGTGGTCACATCAGTGCCACTAAACTGATACCTGAACTTTGGGGCAGCCACAAAAGACATGTTTTATGGCGTCTAATTTCACCAAATGTCCAAAGCCAAGGTAGAGGAGAGCTTTCCATAGGATGCATGAGAAATAAGGATAATAATCATTAAGGGTTGTCTTCTTACTGAAACAGGAGTTTCTAAATACAGTAATCCTGAATTTTGACTATCACACATATAGGTGATCAAAATATAAATGGTTAAGTACCAGGCTGTTAAATTTTAAAGTTTAAACACACATTGAAAATGCAAAATTCTAATGTAAACTTGAAGGGGAGAAAAACAAAACAAAAAAACAAACAAAATAAGTAAATAAATATATAAACAAACAAACAGATGAATAAATAATAAATAAGATAAAGAACAAAAATCCAGAAAATAAGTGTTGTACCCCTCTTTAAGGTGATATGGCAATGGAGTTAGAATATATAAGGAAAGATTGTTGTGGTTACAAAGAGGGAGTACCACTCAAGGAAAAATACCTCTTTTTTCTTGGTTAATTTGAAATGTTTTTACTGCTTCCAGAGCTACACTATATATCTTTCTGCTGTCCTTTTGCTTGCAATCTCAGTAGTAATAAGAGCTTCACATAAGGTTTCAGCATTGTATATTATTTACTGCATTACTTCATATATGTTTTTGTTCTTCTCATTGCAGTATACATGTTTTATGCAATGTTCTGTGCACAAATAATGTTTTGCCATCTGTCAGTCTTATAGCATTGGAAAACACTGCCAGCGAAAGTAAACATGCAATAGTAGTGGCATTTGGGTTGTCCACATGTTAAACTGAAGCAGATGTTTATCTTTTCATTTAGGATAAACACAGTCAAGTCACAGCTTCATGGCTTGCATCTCCTATAAACAATTGCCTCTCAACAACTCAAAGTCCTAACTGCTCAGTTGTAACTGACTGACAAAACAATTCCTATAAGTAGCATCATCAGAACAGTCTAGCAATGTGCCCTGTACCCCTTCACATAAATGTACCAACTTCATGACTGGATAACTGTGGGAAAAGGGAAAATGCCCTGAAAGGGCTATCACACCAGCCACAGGAATTGCTGTCTTGTCATTTATTTATTATTGTAGCACGTGAGGTTGTGGAAATGTACGACAGGAGAACTAGGGTCGGGGAAATAACACATGGGGAGACCAACATAAACAGCTCATACAGCCTCATGTATTATATTCAGTCTTATTATATAGTTTAATTAATAATATTCACAATGCAAACTAAGAATTAGGACTATAAATATTGGTACTGTGTTTTCGCATCTTAACATTTTGCATTTAAATTTTGTTGATTACTATTTAGGGTGATTGGCATTACTATCTCATAGTATTTGGTTCTGTAGTTTTATTCCTGGCTAGGGTGCCTTTTGTATAGAGTCTGTATGTTATCCAAGTCTCCCTGTGAGGTTTTGGTGGGTGGTCTGTTTTTCTCCTATATCACAAGGATGTGCTGTACAGGACCTGCCATTCCTCAAAATTACCTGTAAGCATGACTGGTGTGTGAGAGTGTGCCTCATACAACATGCTTTATTCTAATGAACAGTTTCTCTGCCTTGCATCAACCAAAATCTGGGATAAGCTCCAGTTGTCTTTACAAAATTCAAGTTGGATTAAATGGGTAATCACAGAATGAGTGAAATAATGATTATTTCTCAAGTTCAGATTAAATAAGAAGTGAAAGAACCAGTATATAACAATTTGACATTTAGGCTATATTTTGCATTCATGTGTATCTCCTTGCTATAAATGTCCTAGACACATCCCTCTCAACTGTCCAGATTTTCACAGAATATACAGATATTTGTCTCAGGTTTTTAATCTGTTCCTGAAAATTTGTGGTTTTCTGAGAAATCCTTCAATACTGACATTTCTAAATAATGACAGACAATTTTGTTTGTATGTTTGTTTTTTCAAGAGGTTCCCTAGTTCAATTCTCAGCTGGGGTACCATCTGTATGGAATCTGCACACCCTACCTGTGTATGCCTAGGGTTTTTCCAAGTGATCAGGTTTCCTCCCACATTCCCAAGACACACAGTAGGTGGATTGGACACTCTAAACTAGTCATAGATGTGAGTGTGCATACCAGTGTGTGATGTGGAAGAACAATCGTGGCAGGACTACCCACCTGGCAATGTGCACCTTGGCTCTAGATGATTATCACTGTTGAAGTAACATTCCAACCCCATATGCAAAAATGAAAAAAAGGGGCTGTGGATGGATGGAGGGATGAATGGATGGATGGGTGAATGGATGGATTTTTGTTTCAGTCTTCATATCCTAAAGAAAATGCATGTTAGTGCAAAAACCTATCATTCTATCAACTTTTTGAGTTTATAAGAGCAATATTTAAAATTTGTCCCTATTTTTGTGACTTTGTCCCCACATTATGCTGCACTTGGTGTACTTCAGTTTAACAATACATTCCTAAACACTCTAAACAACCTGCTACCCATCAGGAAAATTAGGATCAAGCCTAATCTCACACCCTGGTTCTCTAAAGACACCCTTGCCACTATGAAACTTAGGGACAGTACCTGGAAACAATGGATAAAAAACAAATCTATTTCTGTCTTCCTTAAATTCAAAGAACTATGAAACCTTACTAAAAAAAACTCATTATCTATGACAAGAAAAAAAATTTATCAAGACGCCCACACCACCCACAATTCCAAACCTAACAAATTTTGGTGCACTATAAACAACATTCTCCATCCAGGTAAACCCTCTACTCCCAACCCCTTCCCCAGCAAAACTCCTCTTGAAACTGCCACTCTACTTAACAATTATTTCACCAATTCTATTCTCAAACAAACTCCTCCTGACAACATTCTGTCAAAACCCCCATCCCCTCCTCCACCTTCCCCCACACAGCCTTCTCCCTGAAATCCATCTCCACTGCCTGTATAGAATCACTTCTACTGAAACTTAAACCCTGTTCTCCTTCTTTCAACAACCTACCCCCCTTCAATTTCTCAAACTTGCAGCCAGTTCAATAGCATGTCCCATCTCTATCCTTTATGAACCATTCTATCAGAGAATCCTTAGTCCCAGACATCTGGAAATTCTTTTATACTATTCAACTGCACAAAGGAGGTAACTCCACCAACCCTTGCAAGTTCTGTCCTATAGCCATCCTCTCCCCTCTCTCTAACATTCTCAAGAAATGCATTCATAGGCAACTTCTTAAATGACTACTTCAGGAAAACCTACTCGAACCCTCTCAACATGGATTCAGGCTCCATTAGAGTTCATCTACAACTCTTCTATCCTTCACCCAGACCATAGCAGAGGCCAGAGATGACAATAAACTGGTATCATGTCTATTTCTTGATCTCTCCAAAGCTTTCTATCCTTCACCCAGACCATAGCAGAGGCCAGAGATGACAATAAACTGGTATCATGTCTATTTCTTGATCTCTCCAAAGCTTTTGACACCGTCTTCCATCCCAAGCCCCTTTCAAAACTAGCTGAACTCAACCTCTCCACCTCCACTACTCTCTGGTTTTCTAGTTACCTTAACAACAGACTGCAGTCTGTTAGATGGCAGCCCTCCTGCTTCCCTTTCTTACCTATTCAAACAGGTGTCCCTCAAGGCTTCATTCTAGGCCTCCTTCTCTTCAATATTTTTACTAACAATCTTCACTCTGTCTACTGCACCTCTTCACTGATCCAGTATGCCGATGGCTCTTCTCTAATCGCCCTCTTCGACACCCCTAGTGAATTTCTCTCCCTCACACAGTTTTCTTGTAACACCATTGAACACTGGTTAATCAATAACCAACTCATCCTTAACCCGAAGAAAACCAAGCTTCTTCTCTTCCTATCAAACTCTATGTCCATTCTTAAATCCCCTTTCAATCTCTCTTCTCTTGACAACACTATCATTCATGCAGACTCACACACCAAACTTTTTGGAATTACAATTGATCATCTAAAATTCAACCACCATATCCAACAATCCATCAAAAAACTTGGTCTGCTGTATAGAAATAAAAAATTCTTATCCATCATCTCTAGGACCTCACTTGCTCAAGTCTACCTCATCCCCTGCCTACTCTATGCTTCTCCCATATTTACCAACCTACAAGCAAATTTTCTAGCCAAACTTGAACAAACTTATAAATAGATAGCTAGATCTGCCTCTAACTCCACTTATAAATCCTATCACTGTCCTGCCCTTAAACAACTACAATGGCTTGAAATCCATCAACTACTCCATCTTTCACAACTACAAATGAGACATTCCTTTTTGTACAAACCTTCAAACTGTCCTTCACTGTCCACCCTCCTATCCTTCTATAAACCTTATCGGTCTCTCTGTAGTGCTGACCAAATGCTACTTGACACCTACAGGCCTAACAAAACAATAGGTAGATTACATTATAAATGCTCCTTAGCTCAAACCTGGAACAAACTCCCAAGTAATATACGCACTATCCAATCTCCAATCCATTTCAAAAGAGAATTGAAAATCCACCTTGCAAACACTCCCTCCTGCACCTGTCACCACCCTACCCGACACATACATCCCCACTAATTCTAACTATACATATTTTCTTTTTCTCCTCTCTCACTTTAATGTAATAAAACTAAAGTTGTACCTTAGCTATGCCACTGAGCAACTCAATACTTTAACCCTACTTTCTCCTTCCTTTCCTTTCCTACTATACCCCCCACCCCTCTTCTCTTTCCTTTTGACTGTCTTTCTTTCACTCTTCTGACTCTCCTATACACCCCTCCTTTTTTGTTTCTTACCCCATTTTACTATATACCTCTTTTCTCCCTTGTACCAACTTGATCAAGGTATTTAAATGTTTTTGTGGGCTTGTTTTTCTTTTTCCTTTTTCTTAACTGCCCTTTACTTCTTAATTTTATTAGTTGTTAATTTACAGTGTTACATTAAGGTATGTATTTTTGTAATTCATACTTCTTAATTTTATTAGTTGTTAATTTACGCTGTTACATTAAGGTATGTATTTATGTAATTCTTCTTATTATGTATGTATTTTGTAATCCTCCATTTTTATCATGACTGTTTCTCAATTCCTATTACAGGAATTGTTATTTTGTTATTGCTACCTTTTTGTTTGTTGTTTTTCTCCTTGGGTATCCACTGAAAATGGGCCACTGGCCCTGTTGGACTAACCCAGTTAACAAAAGGCAATCGATAAATCAATAAATACTATGTTGAGCTTTGTCCAGATTTCTTGTGCTAAGAGGTTGAGAGGTATACCCAGACAATGTAACCAAGCAGGAAAAGCATATCCTATGTTGAAAGAAGAACTTATTAGTTAGATAGACAAGAAGATACATCATTAAGTAAAAGGAGATGTTTTTAATTTTGGTGAAATAAATGCACCATGACTTGATAAGATAAGTCTACAATCTCATTTAAAGGAAACATTGATTAATCTGACATACAAGACTAGCAATAGACTATAGATGTCATATGCTACAAAGTGACACATTACATATTTATATTTTGAACAGCCCATGAACAGACATTATGCGAGATCTCTCAGTTTATCCTGATGTTGATGAATATGCTTCAGGATCACAAGGCCCTGTGCACTTGAGGCATGACTCTGATGTCTAGTGCTGGTGACCCTGAAGCAGGAGTATGTCAAGCTTACCAAAAGACTAGCTGTATGGGAAACCTCAGCGTCTCCTCAAAACAGATGTTCTTTTCTAGCACAGTGATGGAATTTCTACTGAGGGTCTGACTGCTGCTGGTGAGAGAAATAGATCAGCAGAACACATCTTGCATTAGAGAGCCAGACTTGAGATCATTAGGCATCCAACTCTTTGGGGGGGAGATATGAAGACATTAACGTTCTGCAAAATGTTTGCTACCTTTTCACCAATGTCTGAATCAGACTTTAGTAAGGTGTTGCTCACTATCTGGCAACCAAGGAATAAAATGGGTGATGGGACATTTTGATTGTAGGAAAGAGAAAGGGAGAGGGAGAGATGACACATATAATGGAAAGGGAAGAGTGGATTGGGGCAGCTCAGGAAATAGTAATGACAGAAAAACTTGGGGCAAGATAAAATCTTGCAAAAACAAAGTGAATATGGGCTACAATAACTTTACAAAAAAACTTGCAAATGAAATGTCAGTAGTCACAACACCTAATTATTAGTTATGTCACTATTTCATCGGATAATAACATCAACAGGGGCTGACCTATCGACAATAAAAAAACTGCAGATTCCCCTAAGTGTGCAATTTTCTGGAATCTTTTATATCTCTGTCTCTTCAAAATAACACTGCTGTTTCAATTATCTCAAACATTTGTGCTACCTTTCAGCCTTTTCATAGTTTAAGCACATTTACTTTGTGTTGCAGCATATGAGATACACACTAGCAAAAATTAAATTTAAAATAATTTCACAAAATGGTAAGATGGGTCTATATTATAAGCTTGAAGAGACTTTTCTTCGAACATATAATCATCGACACATAAAGAGCAAATGCTCTAAAGTGTGAATGGCCATACCCACAAAATTTTTCCTCGAGAAAAAATTCACAAGGCCGTACACAAAAAACACAAACTTCAAAACCCTAATCAAGTGGGGGGGTTTGCCTCCCCACACCCCCCTAACTAAATATACTAACTCCAAGATCGCTGTACATTGGGGAAAAGGGCAATTCCTGATAACAGCCACCTGAATTTTTTCCACAGATGTGGCTATTCGCACTTTAGAATGTTCGCTCCTTATGTGTCAATGATAATATGTTTGAAGAAAAGTCTCTTCAAGCGTATAATATAGACCCGGTAGGACAGATGATGTGCTATCTATTGGCAACCTCATCACTGTCACAACTGGGTTATATCTTGCAGTGAAAGCAAAATGAGTATAAGACATAGTGATGTCAATCTAACCACAACTATTATGTAATAAACTGTTCAAAGTCCAAAAGCAGCAATAAGCATTTTGTGAAAAGTTCAACTGACTGTAACTGGTTTAAGATAATACACAAACACACATATATTATCTATCTATCTATATATATATATATATATATATATATATATATATATATGCGAGAGTGTGTGTGTGTGTGTATGTATATAGAAAGATATAGATACACATATATATAGATATATGTATGTTCAGTCAAAAAAATGTGGTCAACTTCATAGATAATCGACAGGTGTGTGAGAGTACACAATTCTCTGGTTTGGGAAATATGCCATTTTCTTGGCATTGTGCGAGCTCAGAGTTAATATATATAATTAACAGAGAGTGTGTCAGGGTATAGGGGGCTTGTGTCTGAAAAAAAACAATATTTTATTCTATTTTTTTAATGTATTGTTTTGTATGCAGTGATATTGTTGCTCGATACATGCATAGAAACGTGTCAACATTCATGTTGTCTACCCTTTCTGGTCAAAGTTTTCATGGTCGATGTCTGGGTGTTTCAACTATTGTCAGTACACACACATATATTTATATGGATTCACTTTGTAAGTGCGAACTTCTGAAATGTCAAATTACAGAATCTTGAGTCTATAAAGTAGAAAATTCAAATACCCGAAGCCCTAAATCCCGAAACTGCAAAACTATGAAATTCAAACTCTCAACACTTTCAAACACCATTATAACACACACACACACACACACACACACACACACACACACACACACACACACACACACACACACACACACCTACCCTTATGATATGCAGGGGTGCAAGCCCCCCTGCACCACCCACACACCCCCTGCTTAAATATTCAAACTCCAAGGTCGCACTACATACACGCAGACACAAAACACCACCACACAAATTACATTCCTCTCGCACACACACATCACAGTAACAACACACACTAACACACACACACACTACAGCCCCTACCCAACAACCTTAAACATAAACACTTACCTGAATCCATGAACACAGTACAACACCAGAACTGCTAATTCAAAAGCTCCCACATTCGAGCTTTTGAATTTCACACTTCTGGGGTTGTGATCTTCCAAACCTTCCACTTTATGAACTCAATATACTGAACTTCGACATTTCAGTATTTTGAGCTTATTAAAGTGTTCCCATATATATATATATATATATATATATATATATATATATATATATATATATATATATATATATATATATATATATATACACACACACACATATATATATATATATATATATATATATATGTATATACACACACACACACACACACACACATATCTATATCTATATATATATATATATATATATATATATATATATATGCATATTAGGTATATATACACACACATAGACACATCATCATCATTATCAGCCCCTTTTTCCCATTTTTCTATAAACCACAAAGGGAAAAAAGAGAAATCCACAAATCACAAAACCAAATCCATGAATTTATTGGTTAGTGCTTTCATGCACCATCAATACGTGCACTTCCTCAGACAAATGAATTGAAAAATTACACTGCTTAAATACAAAAAAACACATCAGTTAACAAGTTAACCAATTGATTAATTGGATAATGTGAATTAAATTATATTATTACCTACCCAACAAGTTTACTAGACACAACACCTAAAAATAACCTGCTCCTACATAATAATAAATCTATGTTAACCAGTTCAACATATTAAAATATATATATATATATATATATATATATATATATATATATATATATATATATATAAATTTAAAAAGTTTTTTTAAAAAATAATAATAATATTTAGTTTATCGAGTATAAATATCATATTGTAAATTTAATTTACTTGCAAAGTTTATCGTTCCAAGGCTTTCAATCTAAGTATACATTTTATAGAACACATATCATTGATACCAGGATAAACATATGCATTTGTGCGTAATTGGCACAGCAACTCTTGTTCTTCAAGTTGAAGATGCCATGGTCCACCTCTAGGATTCTTGGGAACACTTTGTACTACCACAAACTGAAAACTGTATGTACTATGTTGATTAATATGTCTTGCTAATGCATTAGTCTGAATATTTTTAGCAATCGCATAAACATGTTTGTATATACGTTGTTTAAGTTGTCGCTCAGTTTTTCCCAAATAAAATACAGAACACAATTTACACTTGGCTAAATATACTATGCCTTGACTTTCACAATTGTATTTATCTTGTATTGAATACTTTGTTTGTATTGAATACTGGTATCCATTAATACAGAAAAAAGGCCCTGTTAAAATATATTTACAATATTTACATCTGCCACATTTAAACATACCTTTAACATTTATATGCTTTTGATGTGGCATCTCAAATAGTCTCTTAAGACTAGGTCCTTTCCTATAAGCTACCAATGGTCTACATCCAAGAATCTATTTAAGGTAGATTCTTGCATGATTAGACCCCAATTCGAGTTAAGTATTTCTCTAACTTCATGTGAAATGTCATTAAATTGTGTTAAAAAACTGGTTATATATTTATTATTTTCACTTGTAGCCCTCTCGCCATTCTGTATTCTTGATGCAAATTCATCATTGCCTACATGTGCCATAACTTCAGTATTAATTAAAATAGGGCCCAAAAGTTTCCTTGACCTCTTTGAGATGATTTCTTGTATTAAACAATTAACCAGTGATGTAGGATAACCACGGTTGATAAACATACTGTGTAAAAAATTACATTCCATACCGAAATCATCATCATGAGAACACATTCTTGAAGCTCTGACTAATTGGCCTTTCACCACTCCTCTTTTTTGAAAATATGGATGGTTGCTTGCAAAATGTAAAAAAGAATTACTATAAAAGGTCTTCCTATATATACTAGTCCTATAACAGTTATTTTGTACATCTTTACTCAAAGAAATATCTAAAAAATTTATTTTTTCTTTGTTGAAATTGAATGTAAACTCTAGAAAAGATGTAAATGTAGACATAATTTTGACTAAATTTTGAGCATTGTCATAGCTGCCTTGGATAATAAAGAACATGTCGTCTTGGTACCGAGTGTACCAGACAACTGTTTCTTTAAAAAACTTGTGTTGAAAAAGATAGGTGCGTTCCCAAAAAGCCATCACTGAATTGGCAAAGCTGCCGCCGCATGGCGAGCCCATGGCAACACCTGATTTTTGTAAAAACAATTCACCCTTAAACATGAAATAATTGTTGTTAAGCACAATGTCTAAAAGGGAAATAATCAAGTCTACATTATTGCCTGGAATCTGTTTTAGCAATAAAAAATCTCTAACCCATTCTATGCCAACACTATGTGGTATGACAGTATATAAGTCTTTGATGTCCACAGTAAGAAACCCATATGCCATATCAAATGGTATTTTGTTCAAACTTTCTAAGACGTGCCACGAGTCACGGCAAATTTGGGTTTCCATTTTTAGTACTTCTTTTAATTTTGTATCAACCCATTTTGCGCATGCATATGTAATAGATTTGCGACCATCTATAATCGGTCGCAAAGGAGGGTCATACATGTTCTTATGGAGTTTCGGTACTCCAAAAATGACTGGTGTCAAGGGGATGGGCATAGTTAAATAATGATAGGTGTATATGGAAATCATGCCATCAATGAATAGATCACTCAACTGTGATTTCATACGTTGGTATGCTTGGTTAAATTCATTCAGTGAAACCTTAACATAATTAGGTGTAAATAACATTTTGTACATCCTATTTGCATATTCATCCTCATCCATAAACACTACTCCCCCACCTTTGTCTGGTTGCATAACACGGATATTATGAGCCTTCACATACTCAATAAACTTCTTTTGTTGCAATGAAATATTACATTTATGAATATCAGTTGTACGGTAATAATTAGTAACCAAAGACCTAAAGTGAATCTCAGTAATTTTTTTAAAAGCTGCTAGGTTGACATCTAAAGGAGGATTAAAAATACCTGACACATATTCACTTGTTGAACAATGACTAGAATTATTGAACAGTAAGCTTAAATTAAGCTTCTGAACAAAAACTTTCAAATCACATAGCAAACGACCAAGGTTAGGCTTGGAATTAGGTATAAAATTAAACCCTTTTGTCACAAATTCCACCATATCTTGTGCAATAGCCATGGAAGAAAAGTTATAAACGTTAAAATCACCGTTGTTACTGGGCAGAATAGTTGAATTGTCAATAATGTCCATCGTAGTTACCTCCTGCGTTGGTTGTTCCTTTTGCATTGTTGGCGCTGGAATTTGTTCGAACCAGTTGCATAAGATGTCACCTTGGGGCCATTCCTGTGAAAATCCTGATTATTATTGGTATTATTGACTTGCTGTTGATTATAATTTTTATTTTTGATTCTGTCACTGAGTCGAACACCATTATACAAAGCTGTGTTATTCCTTTGTGGAGAGTCCATGATGTCATCAGAAACAGACAGAACTGTTGTACTAGTTTCCATAGCAACTGGAGGACCTGCAAAATCTTTATTTTGAATATGTGGTGGATCTGGGTAAGCTCGACACTGCTGATAAGCGAGCTTATCCCTATTGATTTTGTGAATTTTAGTTTCATGAATCTTCAGCAACAAAGATTCGATACGAGAAAAAATACATTTATAATCATATTGATAGCGTGCAAAGTCTGGATCAGAGACAATGCCATTGTCAAGTACCTCCAGTTGTTGTTGTAAATCAACTGTCTGTGTCTCATACTGTTTAATAAGTAACTCTAAAAATGCTGTACCTTGTTTATCAAAAAACTGAATGAGTTGTTGATAAAACTCAGAATTCTTGATAACCCCCGACTGGTATTTCCACTGTCGTAAGCCCTTGGGTATTATCTGTAACTTAATGCATTCTTTAAGGTACAAAATTTCAATTTGCAGTTTTTTGAATTTCAGCAGTTTAGAGTCAAAATCTTCAAGACGTAAGGCAATGTAATTAACTGGTTCTTGTAATAACCTGGATTGTAAAGGATTGCCCATTTCAGTGCCACTAAACATATTCGGCAAAATAAGGAAGTTCTGTAAAAGAGGAGGACTGACTAGATGATTGTCAGTAGTATCAACTTGATTTAAATTATTGGTAGAAGGATTGCTCATTGAACCAAAAGAGTTGTTAATGTTATTAGGTTGCGTATTACTAGGTAAATCCATAGCTACATGCTGCTGTGCTATACCTTCTCGCTGAGCAGGAGTAAGCGAGGATGTACTGGATGCACTGGAACCAACAGGAACCGAACTACCGGTGTTGAACACAGCACCCATTTTAGGTCTAACAGCTGCTTGATTTACCTGTTCAGACATTCTCTTCGACAGGTCATCGACTTTTTGAGTAAGCTGCTAGACCAAAGCCGTAAGGGCGCCAATAGCATCCGTTTGTGAGTTGGAGTTTGTACCATCATTGTTAGACCAAAGAGTAGAACCTGGAGTAAACAACGATTGTGATTGTGATTGTGGAAAACCACTACTTTCCACCATGACCACGAAGAAATCAAACAAAACAACTATAAACCACAAAGGGAAAAAAGAGAAATCCACAAATCATGAAACCAAATCCACGAATTTATTGGTTAGCGCTTTCATGCACCATCAATACGTGCACTTCCTCAGACAAATGAATTAAAAAATGACACTGCTTAAATACAAAAAACACATCAATTAACAAGTTAACCAATTGATTAATTGGATAATGTGAATCAAATTATATTATTACCTACCCAACAAGTTTACTAGACACAACACCTAAAAATAACCTGCTCCTACATAATAATAAATCTATGTTAACCAGTTCAACATATTCAACATTACCATTTTTCTACATGGGGTCAGAGTATCGTGTTAACTGTCACCATCCCTCTTGATTCAGTGCCACACTCCTGCCTTCTTCAACACTCATGCCTGACTGCCGCGGAGCTTCTTTCACACAATCCATCCATCTCTTTGCCAGATGCCCTTGTTTCCTCTTACCTTCTGTCTGTCTGTCCAAATTTTCTTCACCAGATTGTCTTCTGCTTTCCAGGACATGCGCCTGAACCACCATAATCTGTTCTCTTTTATCTCTTCTGCAATTGGAGCTACTTTGGCTTCTACTCTTATGTCCTCATTTCTCCTTCAGTCCCACAGTGTGCATCCTACCACCCTTCTCAGGCACTTCCCTTCCATCTCCACTAGCTTCTTCAACTTTTCTTTCTTTACTGCCCAGGTTTCTGTACCATGCAGTAGTATTGGCCGCACCACTGTCTTGTACACCTTACTTTTCAGCTTCTTTGGCATTCTTCTGTCACAGACTACCCCTAAAACTCTATGCCAGTTGGCTGCAGCCCCTCTGATTCTAGCTTTGACCTCTTCATTCAGACATCCCTTCTCCTCAACCACTCCTCCCAGATACCTGAAGCTGTTTACCTGTTCCACTATCTTCCCTTCTATCTCTATTCTCAGCTTCTTCTGATTTCCCCAATTTACTGCCATTATCACCATCTTATCTGTGCTTACTTTCATCCCATGTGCCTGCAGTTTATCATTCCATTCTCCTATCCTTTGCTGAAGTTCTCCCTCAAAGTCTGTATGTAATGACACATCGTCTGCATACAGCAACTTTGTTGATCTGTCCCGTCCAGCCTGTTTGCTGATGTAGTCCACTGACAGTATGAACAGCAGTGGGCACAGAGCTGAACCTGTCATACACCCACTCCCACTGAGATCTCCTCTGTGAAGCCGAATGCTGTTTGTACTTGAGTCTTTAAGTCCTTGTACATAGCCTGCACTAATTCTACCAATGCTTCTGGGAATTCAAACCATCACAGTACTGCCCAGATCAGCTTTCGTGAGACCTTGTTCTATGCTTTATCCATGTCTAGGAATGCCCAGTTGGACTTTCTCCTCATCTCTAGCTTCTTCTCAAATACCTGTCTCACTGCAAATATGGGGTCGATTGTGCTGCATCCTGATCTCAGTCTGAGCTGCTCATCTCCTAGCTTACATTCTACTACTCTGCATATCCGTTTATCAATCACCCTCTCTAGAACTTTCATGCAATGTGATAGGAGTTTGATGCCTCTGTACTGCCTACAGTTGTGGATGTCCCCTTTGTTGTATGCTTATTGCTTATCCTCCAGTCATCTGGGATACGTCTTTCTCTCCACACTGCTATGAGCACCCTCAGGATCCATTTTGGCCTGTCTCACCCAACATCTTGATCATATCATCTGTGACCTCATCTGACCCTGCTGCTCTCTGACTCATTTTTCATTTTATGTCATTTCTTTAGTGCTGTTCTTGCTTCTTCTAGGATGGGCTCCTCCTCTTCTCTCATCATAGACTGTGTCTGGAGCAGTACAGCTACTGAGAGGTTTTCTTGATTCATAAGCTGTGTCTACTCTAAAAGTTTTAGAGAATCCAAAATAAATTCTCAGTTAAAGTGTAACATCAGATGATTTTATATATATGCACCACAAGGCATAGTACCTCCAAATGCCATTAAACATTTTTACCACATCAATTTAAATATAGCTGGACCATTTTGAAAATAATTTTTTGATAAAATTCCAGTGCTGACATCAGTGAGGTCTCTCACTGAACATTGTTCTTACTGTCATCAGCAAAGGGCTAGCATGGAAATATGTTACAAACCTTAATGACTGCACCACTGCACATATGCTGGGTTATGTCTTTGAAACTGTCTGGATGCAGTCCCATTTCTATTGATATATTAGTGAAATACCAAGAAAAATTATTTGGGTATCTCTTAGTAAAAGTTTAAAATACTTTTTAAGAAATATTCCATGAACCCAAATCAGTGAGGTACAGACCAAACAATGTCAAATTACAGGGCAGAGGAGGAGTATAAGTTGACTAATGCCTTCAATCCTGAGGGGTTCAGACAGCTGGTGTAAGACTGTACCAGAAAGAAAAGAATTCTGGGCATTGTCCAGGTGAAAGTATGATTTTGGGTGGGAAGGGGGATGGTAGAAAACCAAAGACAAAAAGGGGTGCCTCTGGGATTTCATGAAGGTGGAGTACATGAAGTTGAAGAACTGGCCAAAGATAATTTAGGAAACTGAAGGCAAAATGAAGAGATGAACCAACTGGGCAAAACGGTCAGAAATAGAGTAGTCAAGGCTATGAATGAGAATTTGAGGAAGAGACAAACAGAGGATAAGCTCAGTGTGGATACCTGGGAATGTAAGGTTAGCAATTAAGACAAAGGAGAGGAGGTCCAAACAGCTTGAAGGGAGGGGGTGGAAAAGTGGAGTTGGGGCAGTGGAAGAACTGGGTGAGGGCAAGTAAAAAATAGTCAACAGAATATGTCAAAAACAGTGACAAATATTTTGTGGGTATATAATAGAATGGCAGAAGCAATGGACAGACTTACCCAGGTTGCATAAGATACACTGGGAGATCATTAAAAAAGGAAAAGCAGAAGTGTGGAGGTATTGTCTTCTCAAAGGAAAGGAGACTGGGGGTATTGTGCTTAGAGGGAGGCAGGGTAGAGTGGAGAGAGCAGTGGAGACATACCAGGATACAGACTGAGAAGGTTGGGGGGGGCTTACTGCCCTAATTAAAGATAAGGTGTAAGGACTGAAGAGGCTGCTCCAGTGTATTCAGGAATTTGGCCAGTGTAATGGCAGCTCTCCTGAAGGAAATCTTCACCACACTACTAGTCAGTACAGCAGTGCTTGATGAATGTATATAGCAGATGTGGCACCCGTTGTACAAAGCAAGGGAGGTGGGAAAACAATTGCGGTACTGCAGACCTAATAGCCTACTATTAGTGGCAAGGAAAATCATTGAGAAATTCCTGAATAAAAGCTGGTTACATTCCTAGAAGGCAACAATGTTCAGAACAACTTCCAATTAATTCATATTAGGATGAACTGCTAGTCAAACCTGGTCTAGTTTTATGAGTGGACTATAAGGTTTCATGAGCACGTCAAGGTACACTTGATAGATATGGTCTGCCTTGATGTCATTAATGTCTGTCTCAGTACTGCTTGGACAACAACAGGGCTAGAGGTAGGACCAACACAAGTAGACCTTGGCATGACTGGACAATAGGATACTGAGGGCTTTCAGATGAAGGATGTCAGGAATTGGAGAATGATCAGTGGAGTTACCTAAGGGAATAGCCAGTATTTTAAAATGTTTTCAGGCATAACTGGCAAAGCTGAAAAGAGGATCAGTCTCTACAATGATGACACAAAGATAGGTGCGCAAGGGGAGGAGGGTACAATATAAAGGCATTTCAGTAACTCAGTGGTAACAAACTTGCCTTTGTTTTTGGAAGACCAGAAGGCTGTGGATTTTCTTCCCACACCAGATGACTGGATTTATTTTCACGCACTTCTGGTCCCGTGGCAGAATTTTTGCTTAACATACAGAACACCTGTGTTCATTTTGTGGTCAATGCAGTGCTCTCCTTTGTGTTTTCATGCACATACATAATAAACAGCAATAGATTTTGTGTTCTCTTGGAGAAGAGAGGTTTCCAAGTATCACTTATCATCACAGCCTTCTCAAAAACTGAGAACATCTCATCCATGGGTCCTTATAGCATACCAGTTTGCCTTATTATCAGTATCAAGCATGACCTATCTGAACCACTACTTAACATCTTTACTAGAATTCTCTACACTGGTTAGATTTTTAAAGCCTGGGAAATAACCACTATAATGCCATCACATGAGGGTGGCCCAGCCACAGTCCCTGGTAAGTACAGACCCAATAGCCTCATTAGCATCATATGTAAACCTATGGAACATATTATCTCAGACATCATTAATCTGGACATTTAAAATTATTTAACCTTGGGCCCTTATCAATTTGGCTTTGTCAAAGGCAGGTCCTGCCTTCTTAACCTCATTAATGTTTTTGAAAAAGTTATCAAAGTAGTAGGTATCAGTTATACAGCATATATATCATATCTGAAACCTGACCAAGACCTTTGACACTATTCTCAATGCAAATATTATTTACAAACTTGTAAATATGAATATAAATCCTTATGTTGTGGGGTGAATAGCTGACTGATGTCTGACAGAAACCATGTGACTAGAGTGATAGATTCCAATTCTGAAGACAAAAATTTTACCAGTCCTGAATAACAGGTTCGGTGTTAGGCCCTATCTTAACAGTTCTATACCACAGGCTCAGTGTTAGGCCCTATCTTAACAGTTCTATACCACAAGGCTCAGTGTTAGGCACTATCTTAACAGTTCTATACCACAAGACTCAGTGTTAGGCCCTATTTTAACAGCTCTATTCCACAAGGCTCAGTGTTAGGCCCTATCTTAATAGTTCTATATCACATGGCTCAGTGTTAGGCCCTATCTGAACAGTTCTATACCACATGACAACAGTTCTATACCACAAGACTCAGTGTTAGGCCCTATTTTAACAGCTCAATTCTACAAGGCTAAGTGTTAGGCCCTATCTTAATAGTTCTATGTCACATGGCTCAGTGTTAGGCCCTCTCTTAACAGTTCTATTCCACAAGATGCAGTGTTAGGCCCTATCTTAACAGTTCTATACCACAGGGCTCAGTGTTAGGACCTATCTTAACAGTTCTATACCACAGAGCTCAGTGTTGGGCCATATTTTATTTGACATCTCTTTCTGAGACCTTCAGACCAATGGTGGTTTAGACAATGTTAACAACTGATGGAAGGACAGTGGTCTCAAACTAAGCATGATCATATATACTGCAGTCCATTCTTTCCACATCATTCCATATAGGTGACATGCCCTTCAAATGACACTTTTGTTAGAGATGTAGATACTCTTCTAGATAATTACTTTTCCCGTGACCATTGCATCCTTATAGTAGCTCAGAAATCATTTTATCTGGCTCAAATAAATTACAAAGGCATTTCTTCTAGGCCAAAGAAGTTTTAAGTACCCCTTTACCTTTCTCTTATTAGAAAATTTTATTGAAAGGTTAAGTATTTTCATCTACATGCATGTAAATGGACTTCAGAACCAAAAAGTAGAATAACTGCTTATTTCATTTAAGTTCTCGAGCCATTGATGTCAAAATTAATCAATTAAAGTTGCTAAACACACAGTTCCCCTATTTTCCCAACGTCCACCCATAATGTTCCTATTGATCTTATACAACACAACGAAAAAAAACTTGATGATTTGTGCTTGCAAAGGGTGTTGTTCTGATTTCTTTTGTCAGTGATATAATTATATCAATAAATATGTTTACCTAAAGAGATTTCAGTTTTCTCTGTATAAGAAGCTTCACAATACTCAACAGCTATGTAAGCAATGCCCTTAGTTTTGCAATGACAACCATCTGCCAAGGCTATCATAGATCACTGGTCCTGCAACTCAACAAAGTTCCATTCCAAAATAAGGAGACCTTGCACCGTCCCCACTTTCTCAGTCCCTTAATATGGGTAGACATTTTAATATTTTGATTTTCTAAAATGCCCTTTAGATTTTTGCCTCTCATATATAAATAATGGTGCAACACCAATTACTTTTAAAACATTTACATCGGAACTAAATAAAAAAGAATACTTAGATACAATTTTTTTAATCTCCTTATTCAAAGGATGATACTTAAGTACAAGGCCTCTATTAAATACCACAGTGTTAGCAGAAGGATAAACACGAGTAATACCCTGTCCTAAAATGGGATGAAATCTAGTATGTTCAAGAAATACTACTTCAGATCTAAGTTTTTCAGCAAAATTGCCAGGATAGCCCCTATCTAAAACCATTTATAACAACTTATTACATTCCACCAAAATACAACATCATCTGTAATCATCCTAAAAATTCTAATAAACTGGCCTTTAACTAGAGACACTTTTTGCAACAGAGGACAATTACTCTGGAAATGTAAATATGCATTTGAAAAAGTGGACTTTCTGTAAATATTAGATTCAGAAGTACCATTCTTCTTATGTTCATGTCTAAGTTGTTAAGAAATCCTTGGAAATAGTATGTGTAAATCTTAAAAATGATGTTGTAGAACCAATATAGTAAATAAATTCTTCAAAACGTATCTTTCCACAAAATAAAGATATCATCTAGATAGTAGGTATACAGTAACCAGCATTCCACAGATTGAGATCTTAAAATAAATTTTTGCTCCCAAGCCTACATCACAAGGCTTGAATGTAAGGGTTCCCAAACTGCCCCCCATGGCCACCCCCCTTATCTGTTTGTAGTTCTCTCTTTCTAAATTAACAAAATTATTGTCCAAAACATAATTCATGAAATTCATCAAAATAATAATAATATCATCTGCTGTAAGGAAGTGACAATATAATAATGCCTAGGAAAAGCCACCCACACAAAAGTATACAGGCAAATAAATCGACTACATCAATACAAACAAATGAAGGTTCATGATCATATAAAGTAGGGGTAAACATGTCAAAAAATCCCAAGAGTCCCACAGTATACAAAAAAATAATTTACAAAACATTTCATCATATGGTCAATATAAATAGCCAATGGGTAAGTCTTGGAACATCTAGCTGACACAGTGGGTCTCACAGGGGGATTAGTAATATCCATGTGTACTTTTAGTATGCCAGCATTTTCAGACACAACATTTTAACACTATGGCTAGTAGATACACTGGGTTTAAAAGTGGGAATTCTAGGATTAATGCAAATAATTCTGAGAGTGATGTTAATATTAGGGATTGGATGGCTTGTAGACCATCTTTTAATGAGCAATTTGTGTCATGCAAACCTAGAGAAGGACAGACCTTATCCTGGATGAGGTATTCACTGATATGTGCACTGACAGATCATCTACTCTGCCTGTAGTACACATAGGGAGGTGCACACAGATCATGGTAGGCCTACTGTAGTATGCACATTCAGTAGCACAACAATGTACTTGTAGGTGCTCAGGTTGTTCATACAATGCTTATTACAAGAGGAAGCCACTTATGTCATGACATACTTGCATTGTTTTGAAACCACTTTTAAAGTAAGGAAGATGCCAGAAGTCTTACCAAGGTGAAGGGGGACTGAACCACCAGATAGATGATGGCTCACTTCCCCAAAGGGAAATAAACAATTTTTTCTCATACCAGAAGGAACCCCTAATCAACATCAATAGCTAGCCCTGTGTAAAAAAGTAATTGTTTGTGCCATAGCTGGCACAGGTTTACAGTGGTTGCAATGTAGCATTAAAATGCTGGCTCAGAATAATGAATAGCTACCCAAGTTTTTTGTCTTTGTCATGGTCTATAATCGTATTCGGGTTAATATTAGAACATCGAAGTTTTAAAACTTCGACTGTTCTAATATCGATCACTATTCAGCGAATGCTGAAAATATCGAACATGCAGAACAGCTAATTTTTTCCCATGGAAAATATTTGCTGTTCCAAAACACATACACACAACACAAGCACACCAAAAAACAGCAATCCACACACATACACTTAAAATCCTACATTTAACCCTACACTAAACTGTACATATATTACTATCTATCCACTTACCTTAACCCAAACCTTAACCCTAAGGTCCGTCACTATCACACATTCACCTCACCCGCGCTGTAACCCTAACTCACCTACCCCGCCCTAACCTTCACGTCCACACAATCTCACACTTACCTGACCCGCGCCCTAACCCTAACTCACCTACCCCGCCCTAACCCTCACATCCACACAATCGCACACTTACCTGACCCGCGCCCTAACCCTAACTCACCTAACCCATGCCCTAACCCTCACTTCCACACAATCGCACTCTCACCTGAACCCAACCCGTAACTTTCAACCACAGTGCTGAAAATAGCGAAGCCACAGAAACAGCCAACCAAATTCTTTCCCTAGGAAAGAATTCAGTGTTCTGCAGCTTCACTATTTTCAGCGTTCGCTGAATAGGGGTCGATATTAGAACATTCAAAGTTTTAAAACTTCGATGTTCTAATATAGACCCATCTTATTCTCAGTAGACAGCTTTTTGGTGCATACACACTTTTCTTTATGGGTGCTTCAGCTCTTTTCTTTTTTGTTTCTTCATTTCTTTGCCTATTTGTGGCTTTAACAGCAACTTTTTAGGCATATTGGATAATATTCTTGGATATTGTCATTTTAAACTCTAAAATCATCTGCCATCTTCTCTTATATCTTACCCATTCTCCCTTCATTTCATTGCAACCAGTTTGAACAAACCCTAGATTTTTTAGTATACAACTGTACCAAATGTGCGACTCTCTTATTGTATGATTCACCAAAACAGTATGTGGTAAGACTAACACACAGGGTGTAAACGCTTTGTAAATCCTTATCCTAATTACCTGAATCCTTGTAATAGGTTCATAGATTAGTAGGTTCATAGACTAGTACTAAGCTAACTGCCCTTGAGAGCCATTTTAATCCTAGCCAATTATCCCTTGTGAGACTCAAACCCTGCACTTTGTGTTTGTAAGGTAAACACCTTAACCATTAGGCCACCCTCCCAAATGGCTATAGCTTATTTTCATAGCTAAGAACTGGGCTAGCAGCCTTTTGGGTCATATTAAGCCTAGCCAATTCTTTTTCAACATCTTAACCATTATACCAGCCCCCACACTGAGTAACTTACTCACATACATTGTGGCAAGATTTACTCATCATGTGAATGTGTGAAGTTTTTTTTTAAATCTCTTAGATTAATATCTGAATCTCTCCTATGTATCAGCTTTATAGTAGTGTTAGTTACTTTCACACAGCTTAACTACCTAAGGTACACACTGTGTGCTAAGAATTATGCAACATGTATGTGCTTTCTGAACCCAACCTCAGATTACCATAAAATAATGTGCATGTAGTGGCTGTTAGATGGCAAAATTAATTTAGTATGGACAAATCAAACATCAGTCAGTCATATTTTAACAAATGGAATTAAATGAAAAAGCAATTCCAGGCCCAGAATTGCTTGACAGAAGTAAAAAGGTAATATACTATAAGCAGATAGCTGTAGTCGCATGTTAACAACTCATCTTCTCCCAGTTAAATATTCTCCATCAGGATATATGACATGAGTATCTAAATGCAACTACAAAGGAGTGACCCATCTCATTCCTTCACTGCACCCTTGTTGTCACCCACAGCAAATAAAAAACAAGCACTGATGAATCACAAGCACTACAGAGACAAGTAGCCATTCAGGAGCTGGAGGGGACATGACTTCCTGGAACTGGCAAGACTTGCCTTCCTCTTAACAGGAGCATTAATATGCTCAGACATACTGCCAGTGGCTTAGTAAGCAAAAAGGCAAGTCCATGTGAAACCTCAAGCATGCACTTGTTGGCTTATCAGTGAATGACTAGGTGTAAAAGGTAGTAGATTGATGAGCTGATCACCAGCATAATGTATATGACAGACCAGATATGTGGCTTCTGCAAAATGCAAAAATCAGTGCTCTTCCACTTTTTTGAACAATTCACTTTGTCAAGCCCTGACTCAGTAAGTGGTACTCACTTCTCACAGCTGAAGTCATTCAGGACTGTGTCTGGAATTTTTATCTCTGCTTGTCTAACAGCAATATTAGACAGATGTTTGAATAGAGGTACTACTTACTTTAAGGAGCTGGCTTGGTTAAAACAGTGAGAAGCACCTACAGTATTCAGTCTTCTGTGTAGGGAGCAGAGTTCCACACATCTCTTTACAGTCACTGCTTTGACTTCTGTTGAAATACCACTAATTAGTAAAAGAAAACTATAGTTTCAATTAAAAACTATTAATGGGGCTAGGCAGCAGGCAGGGCAGAACGTAGCTTAAGGGTTCTGGCAGTGAAAGTAAAGGAAGTGCTGGAGAGCTGGGAGACACAGCATATCCTTCCCCAGACATGATAAGGGAGGAAGATAGCAGACTGGAGGAATGACTGAAGGAAGGGGTTAGGTGGTACAGCCAATATTCAGTGGGGACCAGAATCTTTTCGACCTGACTGTGACAATCCAAGCCCAGGATAGTGAGGGAATTGGAGGTAAATGATTATAAGGGATTCACTCAGCTTATGATGGATTGTACAAGAAAGGCTAGAATTCCAGACATGGTCATAATGAGAACAGAGTTATGGAAAAGTGATCATGTCCATCTGAGGTTTAGAGTATGAGGAAAGGGCAGGATTTCAAAGACAAAAAGTAATGGTATGGAATTTTAGGAGAGTAGAGTACGTTATGCTGGATGAGAGAGTCAGAGATGACATAGGATAATTAGAGCAAACTGAGGAATTAAACAAGCTGTGTGAATGGGTGAGGATTGTAGTACTCATGGGTAATAACAATATGGAATAAATGCAAATGAGAAGGTTGTTATGGCAACATAGGAATTTGAGGGTAGCAGTTATAGAAAAGGATAGGGCATAGAAGAGGCAGAATGTCAGGGAGGAAGGGAGATGAGGTGGAAAGGGTAGAGTGCAAGGATACTACCATGTCCTGGCAGCAAGAAAGATGGTGAGGTTGGTAAAGCTGAAAGAGAGGTGAAGAACAGATTAAGAAAGGAAACAGGCTTTTTTAAGTCTAGGCTATAAATGAGGAAGTCAGTAAAAAAAATGCCAGATAAAGCAAAGCTGAGAGTCAAATCAAAGAAGAGTTGGAGGATGCAGAGGGAATGAATGAATAGTTTGCTTTAATCTTAACAAAGACAAGCAAGACGAGGGTGCCATGGTAGGAAGGAAGCAGGGCAGATGGGGGAGCACAGTAGACAGGTACTGAAAAGGAGAAGGGGAAGGAAACAGGCCTCCCTTAGGAAGGGTAAAGAACAGGAACCAGATAAAATATCTCCAATAATCTTCACAAATCAGGTCAGTGTGCAAGACCATCTGTCTGGCAGAGAAAATCAGCAGATCATTAGCTAGTAAAATTAGTTGTTTCTGTCTAATCTGCAGTGCATGATTACTTTAAGAGATATGTGAAAAAATCTACTTCATCGATTCTAGTCCTGAGTTTTATAAATGTCATAGTTATTTTCTATAAGGTTATGTATGTCTGGATATAATCTGCAGACAAAAAAAATTATCAACATTAACAGCTTGTGTGTGTCTAATATCATTTAATTTATTCTTATCACTGCAAATAACTTGAGTGAATATGGTACATGCAACAACTGAAAAATATCTTATTCTCAGCTGAATCAGAAAAAGTAGAAACAATACCTGCATGAAAAGTCATGGACAGAATCCTGAAGGGGAGGTTGGTAGCATTTGTAGAGGTCAAACATATTCAGGACAACAACCAACAGAGGTTGATGGGCAGAACAAGATATCAATGAAACACGATCAAGTTTTACGACTTGATACACTTTTACAAACTGGTTATAGGAGAACTTAACAATAATGTATCAGTAGATGTGTCTGCCTGAACTTTATCAGTGCCTTTTATCCAGTCCCACAAATAAAACTAATAAGAAAATTGGGCCAAGACCAAGGAAATTAATTGCAGCCTATCTGGGTTGTAGGATACATGGGGTTGCAGTGAGAAGTGCAATAAGGTACAATGTCAGGAATTAGGAAAGTGACTAGCAGAGAATTGCAGGGGTCTGTCCTGAGGCCTGTATCCTTCCGTTGCTTCTCTCAAGCATATCTGAGACAAAAAGAGAACAGAATTTTCATTGATGAAACAAAGATAGGTGCAAAGTACAGGATGAAAGGAAGAGGTTAGGAATGGCTTTAAAAGACTAAGTGAGCCGGTATGTGGAATTTGAAGTGCAGTCCAAACAAATGTAAAGAACTGAACTCAGTTAACAATTGTCCTGGTGTGAGGTATCAGCTAGGAGGGTGCTGCTGATGGAAAAAGAACAGAAAAAGGATGTGGTGGTGTTGATTATCACTGGATTGGATCACCAGGAGCAAAGTGAGAGGATATTGTCAGCAGCAGACAGAATGCTGGGTTATATTTGGGGGGGTAGAATTCCAGATGCAAAGAGATTATACTTTTAGTCTCCAGAACCATGCTAGACCACAGCTTGAGTACTTTTATGTAGTACCATAGGCTATATAAGGAAAAGGGCATCAGGCTGCTGGAAGATGTCAAGAAAACAAACATAAAAATGGTGGGTCAGAAGAGAAGGACTATGACAAGAGACTATAAGAGCTAGAGATCTGCTCACCTGAAACCTGGAGGGATGGGAGGGACATTATATTGGTAGACAAAATATTGTCAAGAAATATGAAGGTATCATCCTCAATATGAATGGCAGAGGGAGAAGGAGAGTACAGGGAACACAACTATATGCAATAATTTCTTCCTGGATCTCTGAAACTTCTCCTTCATAGAGTGGGTTGTAGATCCATGTAACAGACATCTAGAATTGGTGGTAGAGAGGGAATCCACAGACACATTCAAAAGGAGACCAGTAAAGAAAAGATAAGGAGAGCACAGGGATAAGGGAGTGCAAGCATGTTAAATACACTTAAAGGGAAGATCAGGCAGTCTTACTGTCTTTTTGCCATTGAAAATAAGTAACATTAATATAATTCATTGTTCACTTATCTGACAGTTATTCTACAACTTTACTTCACAAAATCACTAGCTACAGATCTTGTTGTTGATTTTCAAAGAACTGCCTGTTCCTAGTTTCTATGTCATAATTATAAACACAATCTCTCTTGAGAATATACAGTGTTAATTTTATTCTTTAATGCCATTGCTTATGTCCTTTATTTAACATTTAACCACATATTTTAAAAAAATCAATGAAGTGCAAAGCTTTTTCAAGATGTGTAAAAAATTGGGGCTTTATAAATGTCATTGTTATTATTATGAGATTATGGATGGCTGACATAAGGTGTACTTTACATGACAAGATCTCAAACAAGTTATTATTAAGTAGAAATTAGATGAATTGTTTATCAGCATCTACAGCTCAGATTTGTAGTGTAAGAATATTATTTCTATAATTCTGAATAATGAAGATGCTTAGACCGCAGTTTGGAAAATAGAAGAAATCTCATTCTTATAGAAGTCAGAAAATGCATTATTCCATAAATGGACTGCAGCTAATTACACCAAAATCAGTTGTTCCTGGACATGGTTTCCAGAAGCCATATGAAATGTGCACCATTCTGTAAAAAGAATCATGAGACAAGTGTTATTATTTACCGTGTCACAATAACCATAGCACTGTGTTTTGACTGCTTTTTTGGGAAGCATCAGTGCAGGCCACTGAAATTTGTATGATTTTACTCAACCTATATGTTACATAACATTAGTTTACTTTGGATAAAGTTGTATATTAGCATATTCTTGCTGTCTGTACCTAACCCTTAGATAAACTTATTGTCAGTTCCTCTCTAAGTATGTCCCTAGGAATGGACACCTACATGCAGTTGTCACCCTGCCAACAACATTGCAGGCTAGCTACTTTCAGAAGGCCTTTGTAGATGAAGGCAGAATCTTTCCCCTTTGTAAAGCTACTAAAACCTTTCCATCCTTGGGTATTCATCCTAAAAAAGGCTGGGTGGGAGGACAGCTGCAATTTCCTCAACAACACAATCATCTCAAAAATAACTTACTGTTCCTTTGCTTCAGTGTTCTTAACACTAATAGTACTTGCCTAACCATAGTCCCTTGCTGTAGATCTGCCTTTTCTGATTTAACATCTTAGTTGCAGTGCTTAAGAATTTTGCCACCCCCTGTCATGACAGATTCTCCTGATCCTTGACCAAGAGAATTTTATTCAAATCTTTTTTATAACACAGTTATAAAAATGCAAATTGTTATAACAAAGTTATAAAAATAGATATTTTATAGCAAAATTATAAAAGATATAGGCATTGTTTATTAAATTATTTATTTTTGGAGACAGTGCAAAGCTCATTTATCATGTACTTCTTTAGTCTTCTGGTATTTGGCCCAATTTATTTCATACTTCATACATTGTCTCTGTTACTAATATACAATCAAGTACAACCCAGTGCAAGAAGTTACAATGAAAATGATCCTGTTCAATGTATTTTCTTTCATATATCAGTAAACAAGATCACTAGTATAAAGGGTTGTGTGACCTCACCAGATACATGTGCATCTTTCTCTAGGATCCTCATCTAGGTAATTAACTTCCTCTTCCTCTAGAAGTTATATATCCTAGAATGACCATTTCTTCTGATGAAAGGGTTAAGGATATTGTTTGATTATACTCAGTTCATTCCCTTTAATGTTTTCTATCAAAAGTTTAACCTCTTGTACACGTGACTCTTTATGGAGTCTATACAGTGTGAAAATACGTTTGTATCATTTCCATGCAAAGATTCTAAACGTTCTCAGTTTGGTTGCTGTCTTAGGAGCATTGCAAATATTTGCCCAGACTTTATAAGGTGTCCCCTCCTCTAACGTATCATGCTATCTCTGCTTTGGGTTACTTAGTTTTACCCTCTTATGTTCTATTAGTGCCTTATACAGCCTAATAATTATTGCTCTTGTCTTGGTTTCCTGTGTTCTTGCCTCAATCATCAATTTAATTAACCTGGTCTTGTCCTTACCCTCTTTTCCCTTATTCTCATCATACTTTTTTTAAATGTTATAAAGTCCTCTGTAGTCTAACATTTCAGTTACCTGTATATATACATGTGTATATATATATATATATATATATATATATATATATATATATATATATATATATATATATATATTCATATGACCTAAATTTCATATGATCGAAATTCATTTGACTGAGACCAAATGACCTAAACTTCATTTGACCTAAATTTAATTTGACCTAAAACTCATTTCACTGACAATGAGCAATGGCAGTCTGTAGAGCACTGTAAGGCAAGTAAAAGGTATATATGCCCTGTTCCCCACTGTAGTGCGACCCTGGAGTTAGGATATATAGTTGGAGGGGTGGGGGTGGTGCAGCCCCCCACATTGGGGGTGTGGGTGGCGTAGCCCCCCACAAAGTTCAGTTTTACTGAATATAAAATCAAACCACAGAATATATAACCAAACTAGATGGGGGGATATGCCCCTCACACCCCCCCAATGTGGGGGGATGTGCCCCAACTATATATTCTAACTCCAGGGTCGCACTACAGTGGGGAACAGGGCATATACCTTTTACTTGCCTTACAGTGCTCTACAGACTGCCAGTGCTCATTGTCAGTGAAATGAGTTTTAGGTCAAATGAAATTTAGGTCAAATGAAATTTAGGTCATTTGGTCTCAGTCAAATGAATTTCAATCATATGAAATGTAGGTCATATGAAGTAGACCCATATATATTCATACATATATATATATATATATATATATATATATATATATATATATTTCTGACAATCTAGTTTACCTCATCATTCTCACAATTGTTCCCAAAAATAATTGTCAAGAATAGCCTTTTTTTGCTATTTTCACCAGTTTTTAGTTACCCTTGCTTGCCTTTTCTCCTGTTGTTTACTCAAACCTAATGGCCAGATATGCAGTTGCCAAAGGCTATATCCCAGATTCGTAAACCTTTTTTCCAGGCCCCAGATATATTTCTTCCATTAACGAAGTCTGTTTAATGTCTTTAGTTGCTCAATCCCACATGTGTATCCTATCAAGTGCTTCCCATTTATATTTGTCCTAGTAGTACCACCTTCCACTTAGATTTATAATTATCCTTCTGCAAGTAATAAACCAACCTTAGCTGGGCTGCTTGCTGACATTTCCACAGATACAGCATTGTTAAAATCCCCTACTCAATGGACAAAATCATATCCTTCTGCCTCACTCTTAATGATTTCTCCCCCATACTTATCTCATTACTTTTTAATTCTTTCATTAATTTATTGCAATATATGTATTAAGGTTCAGAAATAAAAACATGAGACATATGTAAAAAGAATGGGACTGCATATATGTTCAGTGTATGATGCTTTTGTTTTGTTTACCAAAAACTACCATTTTTCTATTTGCTTCTTAATTTTAATGAGTCTGTACTCCCAATTTTATTGTTGTGAGGTTTCTGGTGATCACATTAACAAAATTCCTACATATTGCAACCTGTAGTGCCTCCACAGGAGGGGGAATACTTGAAGTAAATGTTAAGATGTGTGTATAATTTAAACAGAAAGCTTTTGTCTTATCCATATTTACTTTATTTCTTAATAATCTAGCAAATAGTTAAAGCAACTTAACAGTTTCCAGAAAGTCATTATTTGGATCACTTAAATACATAATTATGCCATAGATAAACAATGCCACTTTTTCTTCTGTTCCCATCCAATTCTAGGCTCTTCATTTGTGTTATTTTCTATGCAAGAGGTTTTAAATAAATTGATAATAAAAGTGGAGACAGGGCATCCTTGCCTGGTACCTTTTTAATTTTATTTTAAATTCATTAGTCACCCCGGTAATAACCTTCACCATCACCTCTACCGAATCACATATTTGTTGTAAAAATGTTGTTAGTCCTCTCAGAATTCTCATTTTATTCATTATTTCTCATACAAATTTCCAATTGACTCTATCAAAAACTTTTTTCTGCATCCACAGATAGGGGTACTAGTTGCTTTTTTTATTTTTCCTCTTCAATATGAATCATATGAGTTCTTATTATATTATCAAAATATTGTCTGTCTTTTAAAAACCTACCCTGATCCTCATGAATTAGTCTGAGGAGACTAATTAACAATATATTGCAATAAAAATGTTATAGTCATAGTTTAAAATTGAGATTGGTCAATTAGGCACTGGTTTACATGTCACTTTTTTCTCTTTCACTGTTACTGTTATCACAACCATTTTCTATAACCTAGATGTATCATTTTGAGTTAACACCACATTGAATCATTTTAGCTAGTTAGAGAGACTATTGTAGTTTTATATTTTTTCTACAGTTACAATGACAACCACCCACCCTGATGTTTTCCCTAGGGCCTGATTTTGTATTTATTCTTCTAATTCTTGTTCTGTTATTGGGCATATAAAATCTGTAGTTCTATATTCTGAAAATATTGGTAAGTACAAATCTTTCATAAAGAGTCCGTGTAACTCTTCCCAGTTTTTTCCTTGCTCTTTCTGATTATATAATTTTTCATAATAATCTCTAAATGCATCTCCAATGTCCTGAGGACAGTTTACTATTTCACCTGTTTTTACCTCCCTCATTTTTAGAATATTCCTCTTTGTTTTTTGTTGTCTTAATCTGCATGCTAAATATTTTTCTTTTTTGGGAGAATTTGCAAAAGCATGGCCTTTGATCCTAATTTGTTTCAGTTTCGATAACTATGCCAGGCTTCTTACACTCTACTAAGTTCCCCTCTTACTGCTGATGTGAAATCATCTCTCCTTTCTTATAACTTTTTAATTCTACATAATCTTTGCTTTTTCACTGTTCTTCCCTGTTCTCATTCTTCATCTTCTAATTCTATCATTCTTTCCTTCCTTTCGGTTTTGCTTTTCCTCTATCCCACTCATTAGGCACATATAAATATGCTTCTAATAATTTTCCAGTAGTTTCTTGGATTTCCTTTTTGAAAAAAATCCATCTTTTTGTAAATTACTTAACCACATCAGGTGCAATCTCCAATGAGATTTCTATTTCACTTCCTCCTGGATAACCTAGGCCTATTATCACTGGAGCATAACCTGATATTAATATGGGATGGGATAACATTTCATTCAACAAATAGACATGCTTCGTTGTTACATAAAACCTATCCAAACATTTAGATTTATACATAAATCTTTTCTTTCCAATCTAACATTCTTCAGCATATTGCATACCATAAATTCTCATTATTCTATACAAAGTTCTGCCCTCGGTTGAGATTTTACTGTATCTAGGGCCTTTAGTTACATTTGTTGAAAAAAAACAGCTTCCAGTCTCTACCCAGTACCTTACACCTTAAATAAATTCTACTGCTTCTGTCATGATCTTTTGCAGTTTTGTTTTATTTACTTTTGGAGGTGTATAAAAATTACCACTGTAACTTTATACTCTCTCCAATAACTTCTTATGAACTTGTATCCTATCCCCTCTTCTCATCAACATTTTGTTCTTTTATCTAGTGAAGCACCTTTCTTTCTGAATGTTAAAGCTCCCTTTTTTCCAGTGTCAGCTGGTGACTTCAAAGCAAGGTGGGGCAGCTGCAGGAAACAACTGAATTGGTGGAGCTAACTGAAATGGGGTGGGACTTTATTACAGAAATGTGTGTCAGTTTCTCTGAGCCCCCTGAAACAACATCACCAACATGCAGTAAATACCTCTGCCATAAGAGTGCAATGATAAACACTTACTGGAAGCCCACATGCCTGAAGATGAAAAGAAAAACACTTTGCTTTATTTATTTATTTATTGTTTTATTTTTAAAAGGTGACCAGATGCACAAAGATGTGCTCTGTTTTATGATAAGATATGATTTGTTTTTGACTACTGTGTGACCAGACAGTACTCTCAGGTCACCCCTGGAAATGGACTCCTGTGTACAGTGATTTGCCCAGTTAACAAATGTATGTTAAATAATAGCCACAATCCATTGATTATGATATGCATGATCTTTGTGAAAACAGAGTGGGATAGTATCCTATATAGCTCAAATAAATTTGCTACAGATGCTGTCAGTGACTTTTTTAGTACTCTTCTCTTCTGTATTCATGGACACATGTCAGTAAAATACAAATATACATGTAAATTCAACAAAAAACTCTTTAGTGGAATCTCAGAATTAGTAAGATATGCCACAGAAAAAAGAGGTAGTGCTCAGATTTCAAAACTTCCAAAGTCATAAAACAATTATAGATTAAAGTACAGAAGGTGCTTATTTTTTATCAACTCTTCTAACTCTGACTATGAATTTAGTTTGATCTCAAAGACTGAAAGCAATAACATGATGTTCTTTAGTTATATAAAATTCAAGGAGAAAACTGTGAATGTACCATGTTATGAAAACAATGAAGTGATCGCACAGCTACAGGATTCAGTGAATTTACTTGCAGAGAAAATGGTGCTTACTTCACCTTATGCAAAGAGCTATGCCAAAGAGCTGCAGAAACAATGGGTGACTTCCCTTGCTTAACTGAAGTAATTTTGGCAACAGGTATATTTAAAAACTGAAGTTGTTTGGGATCAGGCAAATTAGTTGGTGGCTTGAGTGCTTCTGAAATTCTAGGGATCATAGTTGATGGTAGAGGAAATCAATATTAAGGATGAGGTTGCAGTCTTTTGGAGTTCTCCTTGAACTCTTGAGGAGCAACCATCTTGGAATTACTATATAGGTAGTATCTATATAGGGTGATAAACAGGAGAAACTAGGTTGTATTTATTTGAAAAGTTGCTAAATTCCTAAAAGATTGATGTTATTGTTTGTGAAGCATGGTTAAAGAACAAAGACTTGAAACCAGTTCTGTCAGGTTATAAATGTTTTTCCAGTAACAGACATTCTAACAAAAAAAATCAGGTGGAGGTATTATGATGGTGATTAAAGATAGTTATGAGACCTGTGACTATTATATGTTCAATGATAACAATACTGTCAATTGTGTAACTATGACAAACAAGACAACCCTGGAACATAAAACAATTGTTGGAGTGTATAGACCACCAAAGTGAGGTGCAGATGACCTAGAGGAATTAATACATTTCTTACATAAAACACAGGAGGAAAGAATATTAGCTGGGGACTTAAATTTACCAGAAACAGACTGGAATAATATTGATTTAACAACATTAATAAGAACATTATTCATAGCATATGTTCATGAACAGCAATTGCTTCAGATTGTAAAAAAAAAAAAAAAAAAAAACTACCAGGGAACAGAACATACTAGACATTGTTTGTGTTCCTGAAGAAATTACTGTTACTTCAGGTCAAGTTTTACCACTGTTGATGCGCAGTGATCATGGTGTTATAAAGCTTAATTTGTTGCTAGATAATTCTGCCAAATTGAAATCTAAACCAATGCACAGAAGATTAATTACAGATTATGTGAAAGCAAAACAGTCACTAATGAGAGTGATGTGTTCAGTAGAAAAACTGCAGAAGGAATGTAACACGTTTTGAAAGACAAATTGTTTGAATGCAAAAAAATAAAAAAAGAGTGTTTAACATCAGGAGCTAGGCAGACAATATCAGGAGGATATATTTCCATAAGAACAATATACTTGATTAGGGTGAAAGACAAAAAACATATGAAATGGAAAAGAGGTCGAACTATGACTTTGAAAACTGAAATAAACAAGCTGGACAGACAAATTAAACATAGTGTGAGACAAGATCAAGAACATTTTGAAGAAAATTTATATAAAGATATTGAGCAAAATAGGAAACTTTTTTATAGCTACATAAGATGTGATAGGAGTAATGATATACAAATAGATAAACTACATGCAGATTTTAAAATTTACTCTTAGGCACAGCAGATTATAAATATATTTATAAAATCTTATGGGGATTAGTTTGGCTCTACAAAGGGGGTGATGAATTGTCCTAGTGATATCCAGGTAACCTTAGATACTGAAATCAAATTAGATTATATTGAAAAATAAGTATGCAAACTGGACCCAAACAAAGCACAGGGAGGAGACGGAATTAGTAATATTGAAATGACAACACTTCGGCATGAACTTATTACCGTTATATCTGTTATCCACTAGGTCGTATAAATATGGAGGGATCCAAAATGATTAGAGACATGCATTTTCAAGGGAAAGGGAACTAGGAAATACCCAGAGTCATACAAACCTATAAATTTACTTTCTTGTTATGGAAAAATAATGGAGAAGTCTGCATTGGATAAATTATTGTCAGAATTGGAAAGGTTGGGACTTGAAACCATGTATACATATGTTAACAATAGATCTATTCCCATCTGTAATATGATGTCCTATAGCGATATAATAACAGCTTTGAGTGAAAAATTGTGCTGTGCTGCAATTTATATAGATATAACTTCAACATTTAATAGCATCATACATAAATAAAACACTGATCCATAAATTAGATCAAATAGGTATTGATGTACTCTTGATAAGATGGATCGCTCCATGGCTTACAAGTAGGACATGGAAAGTATCATTACAGCAAATGGACAGGTGAAATTTGAGGTTATAGTCAGGTGTCCCATGGCGAGCTGTCCTGGATCCATAGTTGTTTAAATTGTATCTTTCAGATCTATCTTTTTCATCCGAGGTGTTCTACAGTCTGTATGTAGATGACTTGAAAATGGGTGAACTGATTGCACATGTTACAGATAGGAAACGTCTGCAGAAGAACTTCAATAACTTGACCATTTGGGCATAGGATAATAATATCTCAATAAATACATTAAAAACTAAGCATGTGAGATTTAGGAAACCTAAACTGAAAGGTGAATATTTAATACAGCACACAGTGATTGAAACTGTAGACTCATTTAAGGACTTGAGTATATGGGTAGATTCAGCTCTGAGTTTTTGTAATCTTATCAATCAATTGGTTAATAATAATTATAGAACTATGGGTTGTATAAAAAGATTTATAAAGTCTAGGAAATCAGAAACAATTAAGTCATTGTTTGTTAGTTATATTAAACCCAAACTTGAGTATGGGATAACAGTATGGAAACCCTATAAGAAAACAAGCATGAGTAAACCTGGAAAGAGTACAGCAGAAATATACCAAGGGCATCCATGGATGTGAAAATTTAAGTTATTATGAAAGACTAAAATATCTAGACTTGTACAGTGAATATTACAGATATATAAGAGGAGATCTTATTCAAGTATATAGGGCATTTAGAGACAACTACCTCTGGGAATGTTTGGGGTTATCAAAAAGTACTAGAGAATCATCAGATAACCTGTGTAGAAGATTCTATAGGAATGAGAAGTGCACTAATTGGTTCTCTGACAGAAGAGCTGATGCATGGAACAGACTACCAAATTATGTTAAAGCAAGTACTAGTTTAGATATTTTTAAGAACAATCTGGACACCTAATTATGGGAACAAGTGTTTTTGTATATTGTCAAGCTAGAAGGGCATTAATGTCCATGCTTGAAACATTTGTATGTCTCAGACAACATATGTAGAAGATTCTATAGGAATGGGAAGTGTACTAATTGGTTCTCTGAGAGACCAGCTGATAAATGGAACAGACTACCAAATTACATTAAAGCAAATACTACTTTAGATATTTTTAAGAACAACCTGGAAACTTATAATGGGGACAACTGTTCTGGTATATTAGCAGGCTCAAAGTGCATTATAATCCATGACTGAAATATGTTTATGTACATACATGTATTGCAAAAAAAAATTGAAATTATAACAATGAACTTCACAGTTAATTATTTATCATAATTATAGAATAATTAGTACTTATAATATCAGGTCTTGCATATCAAATATGGATTTTGGTAGTTTCCTATACAGAATCAAGGAAAGCCCAGCTTAATTCATAGCAATCACATTAAACTAAATGTTAGACTTGGATATGTACTCCATCCCTGGAAACAGGCTGTGGGCTTTCTAATTCATAATGTGGGGTCATATTAGAACCTAAAATTTTGACTTGTCTGCCAGATCAATACTCTCTGTAAAATCATGGAGTTATTCATAATGGGGTTTATCTAAAATGACATCATGTACCTACTTCTGTTGGGTATAGAATAGCATGGGTTTGTGAAGGGAATTCTTACCTTTTTTATCTTGTGGCATTCTTTGCGAAGAAACAGGAGCACTCGATGAAGAGGTGACAGCTGAATGCTGCTTGTCACAACCTTACTAAGACATCTCACAATA
>NC_056725.1:781445580-781478080 GCF_019279795.1 Protopterus annectens | reverse complement strand
GAGAGTGTTGATGGAGAAGTACAGAGAAGGTCAGATGGAGTTGCATTGTGTCTTTGTGGATTTAGAGAAAGCATATGACAGGGTGCCTAGAGAGGAGTTGTGGTATTGTATGAGGAAGTCGGGAGTATCAGAGAAGTATGTAAGAGTGGTACAGGATATGTACGAGGGTAGTGTGACAGCAATGAGGTCTGCGGTGGGAGTGATGGATGCATTTAAGGTGGAGGTGGGATTACATCAAGGATCAGCTCTGAGCCCTTTCTTATTTGTAATGGTGATGGACAGGTTGACAGACGAGATCAGACAGGAGTCCCCATGGACTATGATGTTTGCAGATGACATTGTGATCTGTAGTGAGAGTAGGGAAAGAGAAAAGAGAAATGAAGGTCAGCAGGACTAAGACAGAATATATGTGTGTGAATGAGAGGGAGGACAGAGGATTGGTGAGGATGCAGGGAGTAGAGGTGGCGAAGGTGGATGAGTTTAAATACTTGGGATCAACAGGTCAGAATAATGGTAAGTGTGGAAGAGAGGTGAAGAAGAGAGTACAGGCAGGATGGAGTGGGTGGAGAAGAGTGTCAGGTGTGATTTGTGACAGACGAGTACCAGTAAGAGTGAAAGGGAAGGTCTACAAGAGGGTAGTGAGACCAGCTATGTTATATGGGTTGGAGACAGTGGCATTGACAAAAAGGCAGGAGTCAGAGCTTGACATGGCAGAGTTGAAGATGTTAAGATTTGCACTGGGTGTGACAAGGATGAACAGGATTAGGAATAAGTATATTAGAGGGTCAGCCCAGGTTGGAAGGTTTGGAGACAAAGCCAGAGAGGCAAGATTACATTGGTTTGGACATGTGCTGAGGAGGGATGCAGAGTATATTGGGAAAAAGATGCTAAGGATGAAGCTACCAGTTAACAGGAAAAGAGGAAGGCCTAAGATAAGGTTTATGGATGTGGTGAGAGAGGACATGCAGGCGGTTGGTGTGACAGAGCAAGATGCAGGGGACAGGAAGAAATGGAAACAGTTGATCTGCTGTGGTGACCCCTAACGAGAGCAGCTGAAAGAAGAAGATATATATATATATATATATATATATATATATATATATATATATATATATATATATATGGGTTCACTATCTAATACTGAAATTCCACAATCCCGAGACTCTGAAATCCTGATGACCAGAATCTTGAGATTGTGGAATCTTGAAAGTAGTGAATGGGGATTGCTGTACAGTGCGGAACGGGAAGTTTGCCATTCATTCCGCTGTAGTGCAGTCTCGGAGGTGGTATATTTAAGTTGCGGGGGGTGTGGGGGGGTGGAAAGGGGCTTGCCCCCTACATAACTGTTAGAATAGTTTGTTTTGTGTTTTACTTTTTTTTTTTTTTTTTTTAGTTCGAGATTTTGCAATCTTGAGATTCTGGTCCTCTGTTTTCAGAGTCTCGGGATTGTGGAATTGCGGTATTATGTAGTGAGCCCATATATGCAGATAGATATATTAACTCTGAGATCTCTGGATCTTTGGGTAAGGAGAAATACCTGAGGTACTATTATCCCAATGTTTTCATACAAATCTAAGGATTATTCAGATTAAGGGATCACACAATAAAGTGCCATTCATTAATGTTTTATTTATTTTTATTTTATTTTACATGTGTTAACCGGGCTAGTCTAACTGGATATATTTCCATTTTCAGTAGAGGCCCAGGGAGAAAAGCTCCACAATAACATGAGAAAAAAAAAATTATGAATAAAAAAATAAGTAAGAGAACAGTAGTTACCGAGTCATACTATTTAAGCAAACACAATATTCAAAAGAAATTTTTACACAAATATAAAGAAGACTTTAGTTAAATTAAAAGTAATTAGAGAGCCTTATGTAAAGAGAAATCTGCTAATTATGAAACACAATCCCTGAAAGGAATAAGACACTCACATTAAGATATGTGAGGTTGTTTACAATATGTTCCCAGTTTAATTCATTTCCTATTTGCGACAATAATATAAGACAGTTGCCACTACCCAGGGGTAAGTAGTGTTAAAAAGGTGAGGGGAGGCAGGATAGAGGAAATGGCAAAAGAGAATGCAGACAATTAGTCAGGGTAACAGCAACGGCACAACCAGCGTGTTTTAAGATGTTGCCTGAGCCTTTGTTTAAAGAGTGGGAAGGAGGGAAGTACCGTTAGATCTGATGGCAACACGTTCCAATATTTTCCATCAGTATTCGAAAACAAGGAGTCGCCTGCTACGTTATTAGACTTGGTAATGCTAGCCAGTAGTTTAGTGGAAGAGCGTAAGGAATTGAGGTTTGTATAGGGGATAATAAGGTTAGAGAGTATCGGTGTGTTGTTAGGTTGGTAGAATATCCTATGAAGAATGGGAAGTTGGGAAAGTAGCAAGATGTTTTTTAGTTCAAGCCAGTCTAGCTGCTGTACGTTCAGACAGTGGTGAGTTCTAATTGGGTTCCCGGTGGCAAACCTGGCAATATTATTATAGGAGTTAGCTAGTTTAGTGAGATTATTTTTCTTCAGGTTAGTATATATGGGGGAAGCATAAAGGAGAGTGGAGATTAGATGGGAGTGGGCAACTGTAGTTCTGGCTGTTGGTGTTAAGAAGGGTTTTATTCTATATAGGGAGCCCAATTTTCTATTCACGGTTTTTATCGTGTTATTTATATGATGATCAAATGTAAGGTTATTGTCAATTAAGACTCCTAATAGTTTGGTGGTAGAGTCAGGTGGTTATAATGGTACCATTATTTGATTTGATAGAGAAATTTATTGTGGGGGACTTACTGTTAGGTGTGGAGAGTAAGAGGTTGGTTTTTTTTTGGCATTCAAAAGGAGACATTTTAAGAACCATGCCTCGACTAAGTTAAATGCTGTCTGGGTTAGGCATTGAAGTTCAGATGTGGAGTTGGCAGAACATATGAATGTGGAGTCATCTGCATATTGTATGCAGGTAGCTTGAGGGATTGCTAAGTGAAGGTCATTGATGAAAACTGAGAATAGAAGTGGACCGAGAATGGAGCCCTGAGGGACTCTGAGGGAGACTGGCAGGTGGGAAGATAGTTTATTCTCCCAAAGGACTGCTTTTTGCCTATTGTTAAGATAGGACTTAAACCAGAGAATAGCCTTGGTGTCAGGAGCAAGGGATTCAAGAGTTTTTAGGAGTAGGGGATGGCTGACCATGTCAAAGGCTTTTGACAGATCAATAAAAAGAGCTGATGAGAGGATGTTGTTATTACGTTTTTTATTGATGGAGTTGGTGAAAGATAGGAGGGCTGTGGTGGTACTATGAAATGGCCTGAAGCCATGCTGACAGTTAGCTAGTATATTATGTTGGGTTAAGTGGTTAATTAGTTGATGGTGAATGCATTTTTCCATAACTTTTGCTAAGGGTGATAAGAGAGCTATAGGCCTGTAGTTGGAATACTCATTGGAGTTTCCGCCTTTATGTATAGGGATAATATGGGAGATTTTCTAGATATCAGGGATTTTTCCTTCATATATGGTTCTGTTTATAAGGATGGATACAGGATAAGCAACTGTTTTAGCTGCTTTTTGCAGGTATTCAGATTGTATTTGGTCAGTAGAGGGGGTACATGGCTTAAGTTTTTGGATGTACGAGGTAGCAATGGGTTGTATTTGGAATGGTGGGAGAGTATCAGGTAAAGAGGTTGGGAGATTAGAGTTGTTTGTGGGAAGTTGACAAGCTAGAGATTTTATGGTGTCTGTGAAGAAGGTATTAAAGGCATTTGCAATTTGAAGGGAAGTATTGTTATCAGCCCCTAGAGGGGGTGGTGTGCTGGAGTGCCCTGGGTGTAGGAGTCTATTAATGCTAGACCAGAACTTTTGTGGATTGTTATGGTGAGATTGCTGTAGTTTACAATAGTAGTTTTTTTTCAGTAAGTATAGCTTTTTTGTAGTATTCCTTAGTTGTCTAAATGTTTGTTGTTCTGAGATATTTTTGGATGCTCTCCACTTGGCCCAAGATTTATTCCTAAGCAATATGAGTTGTCTAGTTTCTTTTGAAAGCCAGGGGGCTGGTTTGGATTTCATTCTGATAGAACATTTAGGAGCATGCTTATCAAGGATAGTTAAGAATTTAGAGTTGAAATATTCAACAGCCTGCTCAAGAGGGAGAGTTTTTAGTGGGTACTAGTTACAGGCATTAAGTTCAGTTTGGAATAATTCAGAGTTAAAATGTTTGTTGGTTTGAGAGATCTTGTAAGTGGGGGAGTTAGGGATGTCATTTTTCTGACTTATATATAAGTTAACATATGATCACTTAAGTCATCTGGTAGAGTTCCTACCTTGTAAATTTGTTGTTGTTTATTAATGAGTATCCAATTTAAGATACTCTCTTTGTTGTTAGGTTTGTTAAGTCTAGTGGTGATGGAAATAGTTTGAGTAAAGCCGTGAAGATTAATATGTGATGAAGGATTATCTGTGTTTACAGATTTCCAGTCAGTATTAAAGTCACCTAGTATAATAGTTTCTTGTGGGTAAGAAGTTGATAACCAGCTTAGAATGTCTTCTATTGTAGTTATATTATTACCAGGGGGTAAGTAGATGCAGATAATGTATAGGGCTTTGGAAGTGTTTAGTTGAAGTCGGGAGATAAGAACTTCAGCCTTACTATCTTGAGGTGGGTTATAAGGTATGGAGGAGATCTGTAGTGTGGATTTATACAGTAGTGCTACTCCCCTACCCCTACGTTTTATGCGGTCGAGTCTCAATATGTTGTAACCTGGGGGGATTATTTCATTGTCTTTAGTTATGGGTTTTAACCAGGTTTCTGTGAGGCAGAGGATATGAAAGGAGTGAGTATCAAGAAGGGCGTGGAAATGGCCAATTTTATTATTTATATTGCGGATATTGAGATGACCTAAAAGTAAGGAATTAGAGAGACAGGTTTGGGTAGTTAGGGTGGGCGGACTGATAGAAGGAGTTGTTACAATTGGGATGTTTGTTGGGCCTGGGTTAGGGAGGATGTCACCATCTTTTAATGTGGGAGTTTTTAGAAAATAGGTAGTTGAGGAAGCTGGTTAGGTATTTTAGTTTATTTACAGTTGTGCTATTGAATTTAATATGACTAAGTCGATGGTACTTGGCTAGCAGGTAGCAGGGTGTGGTGATGGTATTTATGTGGTATGGGTAAGGGTGTAGTTGTGACTAGCTGTTTGTTTAGGCGAGTAGTTGAAGTAGTCATGGTTAATTTTATCAGTGGAGGTGAGGAGATAGGCAGAGGTGAGAATAGATATGAGAGTAACCAGAAGTATAAATTTGGTTAGGATAGGTTTAGTTGTTGAAGCCATATTCTAAAAGGTTTCTTATATAGCTACAGCAGGACCCGGGTAAGATAAGACAAATGAAAGTATGGGTTTTATAAAGTTCTTTGTCTCCGAGCAGTTTTAAGGTAATGAATAATCCTAAGAGGTTTAGGAGGTTAATGTCTCTGATTTAAACTTGGCATCGTAACACAATGGGTAGTACACTTGTTAAGCAACAGAACACAATATAGAGTGAGGGTTACCTATCTATCTGCATTGGAGTTAACAGTGGTGTCCCCCAGGTTTCTCTCTGGTGCTTTTGGACTATTCTTCTCAGATTTAAAAGAAGGGAATAAGAGATAAATATGCGGATCATACCTTTCAACCTTCCAGATTTTTGTTGTGTTTTTCATAGGTTCATAGATTAGTACTAAGCTAACTGCCCTTACAAGCCATTTTAAGCTTGGCTAATTATCCCTTATGAGACTCAAACTCTGCACCTTGTGTTTGTAAGGCAAATACCTTAACCATTAGGCCACCCTCCCAACCCCTCATAAAATTTATGATTTACTGACAAACTACTGGGAAATGAAGTCACTAAGTAGTGACAGACATTTGAGTTTCAAACTTCCCATCCTTCAGAAAAATGCATGTTAACACAAAATCTGTTATTCTCGCAAATTTCTAATTTTATAAGAGCAGTGTTTAAAATTTATCCCTTTTTTGGACCTTTGTTTTTGCATTATTTTTGACTTTGTCATACAATTACTTCAACAAAAGAGGCTGACGTTCTCCATTATGGCCTACAAAATACACACATGTTGAAGTAGTAATAACCTTGCCATATTACGAGCACCTCACATATCTTTTTCCCAGGCTTTTCATCCAACCTGTGACACGCTTTTCATGTTATCTCATTCTTGGAACTCTCACTTTTTTATTTATTAGTTCTTTATTTCTAAAGATTGTTTTTGTAGCTCACTAGGCATTTCTAACTCAAGTTAATACTAACCATTTTAATGTCTGACATGACTGGGAGCAGGAAGATGAAGAACCATCCTCAGAAATTCCCCTGGAAATAATATTAGTACCCTTGAAAGTATCCTCAGTTGCCTCTCCACTCATCTACCTCAGGAAACCATAGTGTTAGGTGATTTTAATATAGACTGGACTACCTGCAGCTAACCCTAATCTGACCACCCACATAAATCTTTATGGATTTTTCCCAAATTATAACCACCCCCACTAGAATCCATAAGCCTAGCAGTAAAGAAGGCACCTTAGATTGGATCCTTATAAATAGCCACCACAACACATACAGACCAGGTACCCTTCCAGACGACATTAGTGACCACTCTCTAACCTATAAATTAAACAAAAAAAACATAGTTTCACTGCATATCTCCTCAAAACCTCATGCTCAAAAAACACTTTAATCCAGAGAACTTCCAAGATGAACTTAAGGCATGTGATTGGTCACTCTATATCATCTTCAGCTGGATGAAGCAGTACCCTACTTCAATACAAAATTCCTACAAATCCTTGACTACCATTCCCCCTCTGGCTCAACTCATATTAGGACCAAAGTCACTCCATGGCTCCAAAGTAACTAGGCAAAAGATCATCCTAAGTAATAAAATATGGGCTAAATGGAGAGTATCTAAAAATCCAGCTGACCATCTCTATTTCAAACAATTAAGAAACTCTACCAAAAAGGAAATTCTACTTGACAAAAGGAACTACTAACTTCACCTACAACAGACCCACCAGAAACAGCCGCAAAAATTCTGGTCAGGCATTAACAAATTGCTTCAGCAAGGGCATACTAAAACTCACACCCCATCAGGTATTACCCAGAATAACTCTAAAAAAATTGCTGATGCCTTCAACAACTACTTCACCGAAGCTATTCAAAATCTAGCAAATACACTACCCCCTGTTAGCTCTAGCCTATCAGATAGCACAAATTGCTCAGCTCCTTCTTTTCAACTACAACCAGTACCAACATCACTAATCTGCTCCCTCCTTCAAAAACTCAAACCATGCAACCCCCCAGGTGACCATCTACCATCTGAATACCTACAAATAGCATCTAAAGTAATTGCCTATCCTATATCCATCCTTATAAAGAGAACAATCTCAAAAGGAACAGTTCCCTCCTTCTGAAAAGTCTCACACATTATCCCTCTGCATAAGGGTGGCTCTTCTACTGAGATTTCTAACTATCGACCAATAGCCTTACTCTCTCCATTAGCTAAAATAATGGAAAAATGTATCCACCGACAGCTACTCTTCCACCTTCTCTCTCATAATTTACTTGCTAACTGTCAGCATGGTTTTAGACCTTGCCACAGTACTACCACTGCCTTGCTATCCTTTTCTGACTGCATAAACAAAAATCACAATAATAACAGTCTTTCCTCTGCGCTATTTACTGACCTGTCAAAAGCCTTTGACATGGTCAACCATCACCTACTTATTGACATACTAACAGCCCTATCACTTGATACCCAGGCAATACTCTGGTTTAAATCCTATTTAGATAACAGACAACAAGCTGTCATCTGGGATAATAATTTATCTACACCCCTCTCTGTTAACATTGGAGTACCTCAAGGCTCTATATTAGGTCCCCTTCTCTTTTCTATCTTTATTAATGATCTTAAAGCTAACACTCCATGAGCCAACTGCATACAATATGCAGATGATTCAACTTTAATCTGTTCTGCCAATTCTATTTCCTCACTCAAACAGTATTTAATAACGTTGAAAAATTGGTTTATGCAACATTGCCTCCTCCTGAACCCCAAAAAAATAAAATTGTTGCTTTTCACTCCTACCCAAAAGTCTCCACAATGTCATTTCACAGTAACCTCTAACAATGGAACTACCATATCCCCAGACACTACAACTCGACTCTTAGGCATCACAATAGACCACCACCTTAACTATGATGATCATATTAATACTACTATAAAGTCAGTAAACAGAAAACTAAGCTCCCTTTATAGAATCAAAACCTTCCTCACACCATTGGCCAGAACTACTATTGCCCAAACCCACCTTATCTCTACCCTGTTTTATGCCTCTGCCATTTATACCAACCTATCTAAAAAAACCTGAGCAAACTTGCAACCAGCTACAATAACATTGCCAGATTCGCCACAGGCGCCCCTTTTAGAGCCCATCACTGTCACACCCTTAAACAGCTGGGATGGCTAGAACTGCAGAACCAACTTCATCATCAACAACTTACTATCACCCAAAGGATTCTATACAACCCTATGAATACCCCAGTCCTCTTTAGTCTGATTACTCCATAAAAGAATCTGGAAACACTACGCTCGGCTATTAAGCTACTAGTTTCCACTACTAAACGTAATAACAAGGCTGGAGACTCAATATTCTCTAACACAGTGGGAAAAGCCTGGAACCAACTTCCTAATGAACTGTCTTCTCTTTCTTCCACATTACTCTTCAAAAAATATGTCAAGGAAAACCTCATAACACACTGGCTATGCCCTTGCTCTAACCCTGACTAACATCCCATTTCACTGTCTCCCACTCCCTTCACTCATCCTCTCTATTCTGTCCTACAATGTCTATTTGGTTTAACTAAAAATGCCAACCACTACCTGAGTATTAAAGGAGACTTCCTCTCTGCTCTATTAAATGAGTGACTTACTCTAGAATACTCACCTTCTACTTAGCTATAAGTAAACATAAGTATGTATGCCTGTACCCAGGCCTCTGATGTAAAATAACTAATCTTGCTTATTTTTTTATTTTTCATATTATATTATATTATATGTTATCTTAAGTTTTTTCTCTTGCTGACTCTGTACACTTTTTTGTGTCTGATCTAAATCAATTTTAATGTCACTTCCTGTCATTGCATATATTGTATGTTATGATACTATTACATTTATTGTATGATTGCATATATCGGAGCTTTTCTCCCCGGGGCTCTACTGAAAATGGGCATATATCCAGTTAGACTAGCCCGGTCAACAAATGTAAAATAACATAAATAAATAAATAAAAAAATTGCAATTAAAAATCTTTCCTTGAGGTTAAACTAAACATATCTGAGGTCAGTAAAATCTAGGTAATCAAGAAAAACTGTGCAATCTAATATTGCAACAATCACGGCAGACCAACAGAGTTCCTCTCATTTTTGTTTGGCTACAAAATGGCCACTAGCAACCTGTGAAAAAGGAAGGTTTGATGCTGAGCTGTTTTCTCTAACCATCCTAGAATATCCAAGGACCCAAGGGCTGCATGTTGGCCTTCTGCTTATGCTGCCAAAATCAATGCTTTTCAAAGTGACCATTGGGAATTCTAGATCTAAAAGTATATCTCTAATTAACAAATGAGCAGACTAGCTCCTCATAATTTGTTTTGCTGTTTTTTTTGCACCTCATTTTATTTCTGAGATCCATGTCATCCAAGCAGGCACAAGCTCATGACTGGAACAATTAGGCATGGATGAGAGCCTAGAAGATATAAAGTAAAAGTCAAAAAGCCTATTCTAAGATAGGACTAACTTCAGTGACTCTGGCATGTGCCAGGTCTCATCACACATTTGTTCATGGTGCAACATCCTCTTAGGTTAGGAAGGTGAGTTTGGATACGGAAAACACAACAACAAATTTGAAAATGTCATAGTCAGACAAAGTGCATATCTCAACACCAAGTCAGAAGTATTATTACCTCACAGCAAAATCATGTCCACTTAATAATGCCTTTTTAGGTAATAGCAGATGTAAGTTAGGAGAAGACCAGCCCATTCATGACCTGGAGAATACACAATAATCAGTCATTAACTTGGTTATGGTAATCATCTAGCAATAACTAGTAGAGAAAACGTAAAATGCATAATCAAGACAAAGTCAGTGAACTCCTGCAATAAAACTCCTCATTACAATCTGGATAAAAAATGAAGGAAATATGCATCACCTGTCTTATGCCATCACCAAATTCAGATTTATTTCACTCTCTGGCACTAGATATATTTAGTAAATCTTTGTAGCTGGTATTATACATAGATCTTTCTGAAGCAATAAGACACCAAAACAATGTGCTGTTGCCACGGGACTTTAAATGGGAGTAGCATATATTATCCAACAAAGTTTAATGAACAAAATCCTCTGAAAAGGCAGACATGTTCCAAACAGTCACAGTATGAGGAGAATTGCCCTAAGAAAGTGACAGGCCTGCTCACTGCTGGTAGAAGTATAGTCCTTTAGGTAGAGGTGTGAGGCAGGCTGCATTTTGGTATTATACCAGTTCTGCCTCCAGCCTCAGACTAAGCTTCACCACCTCATGGTGTAATTCTTTCTTAGAAAAAACCCTGCTGTTTCTTATCACTATACAAGACACATGCATATGACATGTGTCTTAGCGGGACATGTGGAACTGTCAAAGGTGCTGACAGGCTTTAGCAAAGAGTAAACCTTATTCCACAACAGGCCTTTAATATCAGAACATAACAGGTTCATAGGTATGTACTCAGCTAATGGCCACTAGGGCCTTTTTAACCCTAGCTGCACATCCCAAATCTCTGACAAGTTCTGGTACCCTTGATAAGTGTAAGTAAGGGCTAGGGCTGGAAGATGAGCTATTTACAGGCTGCCTGTGTCCACTAGAGACATAGGTGCCAAACCAGAGGTGAATTTTCTAATTATGTAAAAAAATGAGATGTTACATCATCTCATGTTGCTCCTATAAATGCAAATGTTCTCATAGGATAGATATTAAACCATTCAAAACCATTCAAAACCTGACTGGGTTTTGAACCAGAGCTTTTGTTGCATAACTGTGAGATAGTAATGTATAGTCACATTAAAATTCAGCCATTATTTGAAATGTAAGACAGGAGCCTCTCAACCATACATAAAGAGATGAGACTAAAAGCTCACTAAATGAGCAATCTTTTACCCCGAAGATCTCCAGGTGTCAGGAAACATTGACTGTAATGTATTATTACGAAGAAAATGAATATGATTTCCAATGCAAAATAAAATGATACACATCATATATTTTCCAGTCAGTATACATCAGCAAAACTTTGCTTACAGTAAAACTGCTTTGTGACATTTATAGAATTAATTTTAAGATGAAAAGGAGTCATGCTCATGTAAACTAAATATCAAGTGCATTACACACATAAATCTTGTTTAAAGAACAGATGTGGTGGTTTAAGAATACGGTTTTACAGTGTTCCATAATAGCATAAAACAAGATATACATCTAGGATAACAATAGACATCAGCTAGCTTTCTCCAAGATGTTTAATATGAAAATAATGCAGCCAAAAATGAAAACCTTCACATTTATTCTAAGTTATAGGCTTTACTATTGTGTAGTAAAGCACACTCCAGGGCTTGACATAAAGGTCATTCTTATAGGAGAATGGAGAAAAAATTTCAGCGCAAATCCAGAATTCTGGAAAAAAACATTGATGTAAACAGTACTTGTATGTACTTCACAATGCTTATTTTGCTGTTCAGTCACTTAGATTTACATTCAAGTCCTGCTTTCCTGTAAGAAAATTAATGTATTCAGACTACAGACCACTTGAGAAAAATAAATGTGTTAAATTGTTACAGTGCCACTCACTACTAATGTCATTAACAAGATGATAATTTGGGAAACTCATTTGCTGTGTATTGAATATGCTATAAAATCATTACTATAAACTCATTCAGTTAATGACATTTCTATTGCAAAACAGTGTTATCATCTTAAGTGGAAAACTCTTGTCTTCTTAATGTAGAATGCTAGCTCAGTATTGGGCTGGTGAAATGTATGACTCACATTAACCCGATGCTCAAAGAGTTTCTTCTTGTCCTTAAGAATATATAGTACTTGACATACTAAAACAATAAAGGCATTAACTTTTATTCTCTACCTGTTAACATTATCTGCTCTGCACCCATGATGTTAAACCAATAAGGTAAGCAATAATAATTAAATATATTGTGATTTTCTCTTACCTTAATAATATTGCTATTTTCATAATGATATACATTTTTTGCATTACATGTGATATTTTGAGTAACTTGTCAAGTCAAAGTAAACTTTATTGTCATTTAGCCTACACAAGTGCAGTCTAAACAAAATTGCGTGCAATAGGCTCAAATTGATTTGACATATACATACATACATACAATGGACATATATTTATCATTTCACATGAGACAGCTAATTCTACTACATATTATCACTGTTTACCTTATCTATATTTAAAGCAGCTGAATGAGTTCTTATTGCACAAGTTCCTATTGCACTGTGTGATTCTCACATGAAATAGAGGATCTAGTTAGTATAATATAGCACATTCATTGCCATCTATGTATTGTTATGTATAGACTTACTTATACATGCCACTCCTGTTTTAAGTCCAAATTCATCTTCATTAAAGTGCTTAAACACTAAGCACAGGTCATTGCTATAATACAAACAAACATATAAAGTATATCAATTTTTTGTCAAAGATGCAAACTAACTGAATAATGAACAAAGCAGTCAGATCGCGCCAGCTAAGCCATGCACTTTCTTAATAATATGTTTTAGAAGCATGGAGCCTAATAAGCAAAGAATGCATACCTACTTTCTTGGGGCTTGCACTAGGATCCACTATCAGCACAGGATAGCTGAGGGTAACAGATAAGGTGAGCAACAAGGAAAGCTAAATTCCATCAGGTGTGGAGGATGCAAGGAATATAAACACAAACACTTTACAATAATGTATACCTGAGTAGAGCATAATGAAACCCCCTCCCCAATTTTATAGGAGTAATTAAATGGTAGTGAGACGTATAAGTCAGTAACACTGTTGAGGACCTTTTTATCATCTGCAATCACTCGGTCTTGTTTTCTGTAAGCCCTATGTAAAGTGTGTTGCAGTAGTCAACACATGAACAAATACAAGTGTGAATTATCACACATAGGACCCCCCAGGAGGTATTGTGTACTTAATCTTGGTGATAATACTGCAGATAAAAGCAAGGTCACTTGGTAACAGTTTATAGATGGTCCAGGTTTGTCTGCCAAGCACTGAGGATAACACTAAGATATCCCATCATAGATACAAAGCCCAGCTTAGTTCTACCACGGGTAATGTAAGGAGGCCATGATGGTATCAAACTCTTGGGAAAGGAGCTGAATATGATATTCACAGCAGTTATGATGTGCACCTGCCTTTCTAATGATGTCTTCTGAGCAGCACATACATTGTAGTAAATGACAGACGTAAGACTGAGACAACCCTTAGGCACTCTGCTTTCCGCAGGGTACAAATAAGAGGAGCTAACACCAGATAGCATCCACTGGCTTTCAGTGGAGATGTATGTGACAAAATAATCCATGACATTAGAAATGGGAGCATAGTAAGATTGATAAGACTGAGTTAAGATTATTTGGTAAATGGTGTTGAACACTGAAAAGAACTCTCAGGCACCACCAAGGGTGAACAGAAACACTGAGCTCTCATCATAAGGATCTCATTCTCATTAGCTACAAAACTAGAGTGTGGTTTCAGTGCTTTGGTGAATTAAAGGGATTTGCTGATGTTCTGAAACTTACCTTAGCAGCAGAGCATACAGTATAAACTGTCATACCCTACTTTTCCCCTGTCAGAGAATATTTTTGTGTTCTACTGAATATATAAAAATAATTTTAAAATATATGGTTTCCTTGCACTGACACCAAGAAAAAAAACAACAAACTTTAACCTTGGTGACATTAGCATTAGAAAAGCATTTGTTACATACATAGACTTTAATGTGCACACCACTGCACATGTGTGAACGTGTCCCATCAAAGTCTATGGATATACCACATGTTACCATACAGTATTGTCACAAATAGAGAAGCTACATTTTTTTGGTTTTGATTTAATAAAAAGTTTGTGAAATTTTTTATTAAAGAATGGCCCAAAAAGTATGGAAGGGCAAGCAGGAAAATACACTGTGGCAATTAACTCATCAGATAACTCACTGTGCATAGAAACATCAGCAAATCACTTAAAAAACAAACTGAAATGGCATCCAGGACTTTCAGCATTGTTAAAAAATATTCAGTCTGAGTGTTTAGCAACTGCTCAAGAACTGCTAAAGAAAAAAAAGTGTGAGGTTTGAGAAAACTAAGACATTTTTAAATATACTAGGGTGCAAATAAAGTTTCTTTAAGACTGGGGTAATTGTGGCTTCAGTAGGAAAACACAGTAAAAATCATGGTCTCCAGTAAGGACCTAAGTAAATAAATGGGCCAGAACATCAAGGGTGTTGACAAACAACCTAGGAAGAAGTAGGTACAGCTTGTAGGTTGTGAGAAGCACATAGTCAAACTATTCACAAGTGGAAACTCAAACTTCCCCACCAAGATACAGACAAGCCTGAGTCTCACCCATATTAGCAATAATGGTCACATAAGGAGGTAACATTGATCTAGTACCAACAACATTGTCACTGAAAACCAGAACAGCCTATTTATACTGATTAAGTGATAAAGATCTACTGGTGGGGCTCCATAGCTTGTCCAGCACCCCAAAGAAGTTGGTTATTTTGTTAGCTGTTGCCAGAATCTCCATGAGATTGAACACCTGCCTTTTTATAAGAAATGTCAGAGGGACAGCATACTACACATCCAGTTCAGGTCCATAATTCCAAAGACCAGAGCATGTAAATTGGCATTCCAACCTTCATCTCATCTGCCTGTGAAAGTGAAGTTCAGTATGAAACCATGGCCCAGCCTCTGTCAATGGGAGGAGGCAGATGACATTTGGGGCAAGCAAATCCAAAGCAGTAAGCAAGAACTCTTTACAGTCAGAAACCTGCTTCTCTGGATCCCCTACACTTCATTCCAACATGGCTGTTAAAGTGCAGAAAATAACTGAAGAGAAAATATACTCAGGCTATGGAACTCCATCACCTCATGATTAGAGGGCTGACATGAGGGATCTCTCCAAAGTGAAGTAGGACAGGTAGGGAGCTCGCCACCAGACTGATTCTACAATACAGCCAGAGCTTAACATTTCTAGGTGGAATGCTAGGACTAGTGTATGACCCAGTTGATAGGACACAGAAAAAGTAACATAAGCAAAACAAAAATCCTTCCATAATATAGAAGAATTATTTATCTAGTGTCACTCATTTCTCATCTGGTCATTTATTACAAAAGGTCTGATGACTCAGTGCTCAAACAGCAAACAGTCACTGCACTCTTATAAAAGAGTCCTCAAACAGTGTAGAGTGGATGTTAAATGAGGAGAAAACCACAGTTTAGTCCTGGACCTTTATATGCACAGGAGAGTTGATAATATCCCTGGCAACCTGGAATATGTCATGTACAGGGCTACAGTGAACCTTCAGTCTTGTCCCATCTAGGGCACTGAATGAAGGAACCACATGGCTACACTGGTGATGAAATCCTTTTATGTTGTACAAATTATAAGTAAGGGCATGGCATCTAAGCCCAAAGAGGTCATTATCCCACAGTACTCCACCCGTATCAGACCAGTCATAGAGTACAATGCTCCCTTTGGTATGTACCTAACCAGGTAAATGCAGCAAATAGAGTGACCAAAAAGGTTCCTCACAGAAATAATACAAGGCGTAGCAAAACTGCCTTATGCAGATTGCCCTAGAGCCCTTTCCCTCTACTCAGTCTACTATCGATTGCTGAGGGGTTTTCTATGACTAGCTTACAAGGCACCTGCAAGCCACACACTTAAGAATCTCTTGCATATTCATAAGCCAAACAGTACCAGAAAGACAAAGTCTAGGGACCTGAATTTTGTCTGTGACTTAAACAGAACAAGCTGGAAAGAGAAACGTGTGTCCCAGAGACTGCCCCTCCTATGGAACAGGCTTCCTATCCATGTGAAGCTGAGCTTCTCTATTACCCAGTTCAAGTGCAACCTAGACAAGTGGATTGTGAAGAGGAAATTTACACCAGGCCCAGAATCCATGTCCCTTATGGGCAGAGGTTGCTTATAAATGCCTGGCTCTCAGTGTTCTGTTTGGATACAGGACATCATTATTTTTTCAGGAAAACTTGGCTAGGCCTAAAAATGCCCCCTGGGTCATTACCCTAGTAACAATCTATGAAACTATGAATCTATGGAAATAATAAGTGGTACTGCAGCCACCAAAACATAACATTTCAGCCAGAGTAGTGTTTATTATGAGAACAAGGTTAGCTTCATGCAGGTAGTCACACAGAATCCAAGACTAGCTGGGGATGGACCTTGCATTTTTATACAATGCCCTATATATAAGCAGTAGACAGAAGATCCCTCAAACTTTCTTGCATTGTTTGGCAGGCTTTCTGGGTACAATCTGTAAAACAGATGGTCAAATCTCTATGTGTTGTTTTACTTCAGGGTGAAAAGAGGTTACTATGATGTCCAGCAGAGTACCAAATGCAGGAGTGTCCCAATGCATTCCCTATGGTAATATCCAGTGGATCTACATAAATCCAATGCCTCTTGTAAGTCTGGTAGATTAAAACAGGAAGCTGATGAGGTCAGAAGAATAAAGCACAGGTATCAGTCCCCTACTGTAACAACACAACTCAGCACTAGAGTAAGCTGGCATACAAAATGGAGGAAGGACAAAATCATGACTGTATAAAGTAAGTTAGCTAGCTCAGTAAAATAAGAACATCAGATTTAATTAAAACAAGGTGGAAAAGTCAGGCATTTACCCTAGAAATTATCAATATCCTCGCTGCATTCAAGTGGGTTCCCTCTAGGTGCTCTGGTTTTCTCCCACATTCCAAAGACTTGTGTCTGGAACATTTCTCCCCAGGCCTCCACTGAAAATGGACTCTGTCCCAGTCAGACATTCCCTGTAAATAAATGTTAAAATAAATAAATAAATAAATAAAAATAAATATTCATTAAACACCATATAAATCAAAGACTGATACAACAGAAGTGACTGTCAGTATCAGATTATAGTCAGCAATAACTTAAATAGAAACTTTTCTATCATTATTTCTCCCCTGCAATAAATAACATATGAAAACAGTTCAAAGTTAAAGTAAACATTTTACAATCATAAATATATTTCATTGTTTCTCCTCTATTGTATAGAAATTCTTCTCCAGGGACAATATTCAAATATTTCTGGAGATAATCTTCTTTAGTCAAACCTTCAATGTAAAACAGAACATGAAACAAATCTTCCTCTGAAAGTTCCCACAGAGACAGAATTCCATTAATTTGTTTTATTTGCTGAAATGTGTTCTGTAGACATCACTATTATACATGCCATGTCTGAAGCTTAACTATATTGTACTTCTGGATAGTATCAATAATATATATACTTCCTAGTTCAAACAGTGAATGGGTAAAAAAGCAAGAATACCTGCACAATTTCATCAACTTTATGGCCTGTACATATCCACTGGTAGAGGCAGTCATCTACATAGGTTTTATTTACAAATCATAATCTCTGCAAGTTTGGGTAGGCTTGATCCAATAATTTAAGGTCCAGCACTCCACATATGCCTCTTGCTGGTATAGTTCCAATTTCTGTTTGATATATAATCTGCAAAATTGTTTAGGCCATCCTGATAGTCTTTTCAACAAGCTACCTCCTAAGTCTGTGATGTATTGTTACTGCTTATATGATGTAAGCATTTTTACCCTAAGCATTATATACATATATTTTTGAAAAATCTAATGTCTGATCAAACTGTATAAAACTGCCAGAGAATGTTTGCCGTAGTTAGTACTCAAAGACATAATTCCATTTAAGGCCCTGTTAAGTCCTTTTAATTGGGCAGTTCTATACACCTTCCATCCCTTTTATGTGTGAATATTAATCTCCAGGCACATAACAAGAAAAATGAACATAGAAAAAATCATGACCTTTTAGTCTTCTCTAATGCTGGTTATCAAACATTAGCAGTTTAGTTTTTATTTGTTATTTTTTTGATTTATTTTTATACTGACAACCACAGCATATTCCTCTTGTTTCTTGACCTTTACCTTGCATTAATTTCTGGGCAAACATTACAGTTCAGTGTCAATAGTATATGGAATTTCTACAATTTTAATACCAAGATGTCAAGTGAATTAGTGGAAGGTGTTCCAGGGCAAACGCTAAGAGTTTGTATATATGCAAATCAGAAAGAGGCCAAAATGTGCCTTTGCGTCATTCCATTTTCTTCGACTGTTTTCCCATTCACAAACTTGTACATTTCAGACCTCACTTTTAACCAGCTGTATTTATATTGGGATTTAATGACACAGATCAAGACATCTGAAATTTTATAACCATGCATAATGCAACACAGCAACAAAAATTTGGATTTATTTTCATAACATTACCTCCAAGTTGTCTGGTTTGACAAATGCACTGCCACCACATGTGCAAAATACTAGCTGATGTCTACCATTTTAGAACTAAAAGGCACTATCAGCTCGTATGCATTTTCATGTGTTCTCATTTTAAATCAGAAAATTAAACATTTTATAAATAAATCATAGCACCATCCATATCTTTAATAATCTGCAGTATATGGTATCATATTGCTTATCATAAAGCCCTTCAAAAATCAGGAATGAACACAAAATGCCTCATTAAAAAAGTATCATGAAACTTTCATGGTGCTACGATACTTCCTGCCACTCATTCGATATGTTCAAGCCATTAATCATTATTGTTTGCGATTTTGCAACTCTAAGTGCATTCATAATTTAATAAAAACCTCTTACCTTATTCAGGCTTCAGTCCATATAATATATGGATATTTAACATAAGCAATATCTCAAACTTGTTCTGGTTTATAACTATATATAAATTAAAATTGGGCACATGACTTTTGTTCTCAATATTTTTGTTCTGTTTTTTTTTTTCAAAAGGCCAATCTTATAACCCTATATAGTGACTATAAATAAAATTCACTTACTGGTAGCCTATTTTCTTGACTGTGGTTGACAACAATTTTCCATTTCAGGGCAAAGATGGTTTAATTCTTTTTGAAATTTGTTATAAAAATATTTAATACTCTGAAGTTATATTTTTTGTGAAAATATTTAATGGTTTGAAGTACACATTGTATCTACTCAAAGATTCATTCCAAAACCACCTTCTGTTTAGTAACATCTGAATAGCTAAAACTATGCAAGATATTCTATCATGCTAGGAATGCTTAATAAATTACCCCCTCTCCCATCAAAACAGGAAAGAGGTCATGTCAAACTAATGAGATACCGTAATGAATGAAAGATGTTAATCACTGATATTTGTGAGGAAAAACAAACACCAAGACAAAGCACAACATAATCCTGCATCTGAAGGAAATGAACTAAAAGGCCTTTTGTTGTCACTAATGCTCTCGCAGTGTTATACAGACCTGTCAAAAATCATATAACAACCTCATATGACTGCTAGTCAGTACAACCAATGACTGCTGTAAAATCAAAGTATACTGACAATAGCAGCAAAATACAAAACTTGGTCAAAAACAGCTTTTAGTTTTAAATACAGTGAAAACTGTTGATTCAAACCAGAACCTAGAGCACATGCTACAAGTATACATTTTCATACCAATGTATACATATATCTCCCCTCACCCGATACCTTTATTTCTATGTCTTATAGTGGCAAACACTGAAATGCCTCTAACTAGCATATTTTAAAATGTTATATCTGAATGAGCTCCATGTTTGATTGATACAAAAAAATTCACTGTGTTGGTTGACGTAAAGATTGACAAGAATAATGGAAGGGACAGACATTTTATGGCTTTGGTAAATTCATGATTCTAAAAAACAACAAAACCAGTACTCCGTGAACTCAAACAGATAAACGATAGGAGCCAAGCAGTCCAAGGGTGGGTAAAACCACACAGTAATACGCGGTGATACAAGTTTAACGTATCACAAGTTTATTATCACAAGGCACGTTTTCGTTTCACCAAAATGGGAAACTTCTTCAGAAAGCATATATAAAAATGTCACTAAAAACTTTTAATGTTTTTAAAAAGTTCCACCCAGAGGCAGTACAGTGCTATTGACCAATCAAAAGATCACACAAAGTTAAAGATACAAGCAACTGCGAGCACCTGACCAAACAAGGCAGGAAACTCGGATACATCAATAAATAAAAACAAAAGTGACAAGTACACACTTAGTTGATAAGTTTTAAAAATATATTTCTAACTGTTCTCGTGGTAATCTATCCTCAAGTAAGTGAGATACGCAAAATACAGATATTGAGACACAAAAACTCTATTGATTAAACAGTATGTGACTAGCCTAAACTGTATATTTGTATTAGACTAATGGAAACTTTATACTGATTTTCAAGAACATTTTAAAAATGAATGATTATCTTAAAACGCTCCTCAGTTTCAACAGACAGGAGATGTTACAATTGTCATTCAAACCAATTAGAGTGTCGAGAACTGGAGTGGCAGCTCCTCTTGAACGCCTTTTGTGTCCCTGGTTTGAACGACAATTGTAACATCTCCTGTCTGTTGAAACTGAGGAGTGTTTTAAGATAATCATTCATTTTTAAAATGTTCTTGAAAATCAGTATAAAGTTTCCATTAGTCTAATACAAATATACAGTTTAGGCTAGTCACATACTGTTTAATCAATAGAGTTTTTGGGTCTCAATATCTGTATTTTGTGTATCTCACTTACTTGAGGATAGATTACCACGAGAACAGTTAGAAATATATTTTTAAAACTTATCAACTAAGTGTGTACTTGTCACTTTTGTTTTTATTTATTGATGTATCCGAGTTTCCTGCCTTGTTTGGTCAGGTGCTCGCAGTTGCTTGTATCTTTAACTTTGTGTGAGCTTTTGATTGGTCAATAGCACTGTACTGCCTCTGGGCGGAACTTTTTAAAAACTTTAAAAGTTTTTAGTGACATTTTTATATATGCTTTCTGAAGAAGTTTCCCATTTTGGTGAAACGAAAACGTGCCTTGTGATAATAAACTTGCGATACGTTAAACTTATATCACCACGTATTACTGTGTGGTTTTACCCACCCTTGGACTGCTTGGCTCCTATCGTTTATCTGTTTGAGTTCACAAATTCATGATTCTTACTGAAGTCACTAAAATGCACACCAGATTTAAGCCTTACATAAAGTCTTTGAGCCATCTTTGATGCAGCCGCTTTTCGTTACTGGCTATTCACCAGAAAGCTTAACTCCGCAACTCACATAAATATCCCAACATGGTGATAACTTTTCTGTTTTACTAGCATTATCACTGTCAGTAAGAATTTCCCTTTTTTGTGCTATCACCATCAGTGATAACTCCACTTTTTGTGGTGTTATTACCATCAGTGGCAGCTCCACTGTTTTCCTAGTGTTATCACCATCAGTGGTGACTCCAGTTTTTTCAGTGTTACTATCATCTGTGATAACTCCACTGTTTTCCTAGTATTATTACGATGAGTGACAGCACCACCTTTTCCCTGCTGTCATCACCACTGATTATAAATAATCTATTTTTCTATATGATATTATCACCATGAGTGATGACACCCCTGTTTTCCTAGTTTTAAAAGTTATATGAGGGATAGTGACTCATATATGCCAGCAGTGCCCTATTTCAAGTAATTGTCTCCTTTGTTTGTAGCTTATGGTTAGAATGAGACATGGCTGGCTGGTACCTAATCCCACAGACCGAAGCATTAACTGCATCACTTCAGCAATTCAAAATGTGCACTTTCTTCCACTTGTCGCTGATCTGTTTTATAAATTCATATCCAGTGTCCAGTGACCATCTTCCATGTTCATTCTCTCATGGTATTTTAATGGTATTTTACTTGTTTCCTTTAAATATTTCAAATAACACCACATTAGAATAATTCTCATCACTTTATCAGGCCTTGGGACTGATTCACATCACCCAGAGTTCATAAAACTGTGATGTGTTAACTGATCTTCTGTCATCCATTGTATCCAGTCCCTCTTTCTGTCTTCTCTAGCTATGTTGGCTATGGCATAGAAATAAGTCACTAAAATGCTAGTCCCAAAAGAAGTGATCTTTCTTTCACCATTCAACTTGAGTGTTACCTATTTGCTTCTTTTTCTTCCCAAATTTGTGGAAAAGCCAGTAGAAAAGCAGATCAGTTATTTTTTGACAATATATTGGGTGGGACGTTGGTTTATGCTATTATATAGCATGTAAAAATCACATGGTGACTATGTAATCAAATCTTTTGGAACATAGAAAAGAATTTACAAATAAGTCTGCATATATTGAGGTGGACAAATTATGTGACTCATTTAATCATCTTTTATTCTCTTTTTGACTTTGATAAAGTGACTTGTTGCTGGTTTGATAGCTTACATTAACAAAATCCTTCAGAGTTACTATCTGTGGTCATACCATAATCATATATGGAGGCCATTAAAGATGCGTCTTTGATTTGTCTGCTCATACAAAACCTAAGAAAAGGAACCTCAATGGACTCTCCTTACTTCTTTACTCAGATATCTTGGTTTCATCCACTAAAAGGAATTCCATATAAAATTATCTCCACATGGAAATGGTGAAGGTGTAGTAGCAGTTTTCTATGGCAAAAAGTCTAATACAATAATATCATCTATATTACTTAATCAAACTTTTAAAAGTTCGAACATCATATGGTTGACACCATATGATCGAACTTTTAAAAGTTCGAAAATGCAATAAAAAAAAATAAACCAAAGAATAAAACTACCTGAATAGTTTAAGCAGGGGGCAAGCACTCCTGCATCCCCTACATGGGGGCTGCGCCACTCATACCACCCACTCTTTAAATATATCAACTCTGAGATCACACTACAGTGCAGAAAAGAGAAATCTTCCCATTCCGCACTGTACAGAGATCTCCATTGAAACGTTTGAACTTTTAAAAGTTTGATCATATGGTATCGATCATATGATGTTCAAACTTTTAACAGTTTGAAGTGATATAGACCCTACAATATATCAGAACTCACTGATATTAGCTGCAGACTCTATTCCAAGCAGGACTTCCCCAATTGCTTGTCAACTTTATCATCCTTGCAACTCTTGCTTCGAATGGGTCACCTTAACCTATGACGACATCCCTCACTGAACTTGGATACCATGTTAATTTCCTCCACATCATTTAGAATGGCAGTTAGGTGCATGTTATATGCATATTAATTTTGGGGGGGGTTATATATCATTAAATTCTTTGAGATGCACTGTGTTATACAAAGTTAAACAATGCCAACACACATTCCAGCTAGATTTTTTATCAGACCAATTTTTGTGCTGCCGGTAATAGAACTAATGGACAGTTCTAAAATAGGATTATTTTCCTCTTTTTAAATTATTATAGGTGTGGATAAAGATTCTTAAAATATAAGAATCAGTGGTGGATTGGGGGTACCTCAGGCCCTGTGTGGTATTTAAATTATGAGCCCCTCCAGCACTATTTTTTAGGACCATGCATAAATATATTGTATTCACTTTCTAGATAGTTTCAAATGCATATTTATATACTAGATTGCTTTAAAGTATATTCACTCTACAATAAACAATTTTAATAAAATAAAATTAGTCTAAGGGAGTTTTAAGTTTGTACTTGAGAATATTTTTTCAGCAAGAAGTACAAAATGTGTTAATTATAACAAAATTACGCATTTCAGAACATTTTAATGATAAATACAATTTTGAGCTGCTGTCATTATAATCCACCAACATCTATATTCATCAGTTACAGCCACTTTGACTGTGTACACCTCACATCTCTGATTGTGATAAAAAAGTAGTCACTGTAAAATGTTCCAAATTGCTTTACGTAACTGCAAACTTGCCCTGCGAAACCAAACTAATGGTGGTTTAACTTGATCATGACTTGCAGGGTCAGTTATTTTCATCCACAGATGTGGCTCATACACATCTATTATTAACACATTGTTGACAGTGTATATCTCATATGTCTGAATTTTAAAGATAATGAGAGAAAAGAAAAGAAAAAAAGTTGGGGAAGATAAGACAGGCATAATATATTCAGTAACTGTGAAAAAATGAAATATTTCAAGCCCTTTATATATATGTTCTGAATGTGGCTTGCAGGAAACCCTGGGAAATTAAGACGTTTGCTTAGCAACATTGGCATGTGCAGGACATGTGTGTGTACTGCTTATGAGGAGATGGCTTGTCATGTGCATGACATGTGTGTGTACTGCTTATGAGGAGATGGCTTGTCATGTGCATGATGTGTGTGTACTGCTTATGAGGAGATGGCTTGTCATGTGCATGACATGTGTGTGTACTGCTTATGAGGAGATGGCTTGTCATGTGCATGACATGTGTGTGTACTGCTTATGAGGAGATGGCTTGTCATGTGCATGACATGTGTGTGTACTGCTTATGAGGAGATGGCTTGTCATGTGCATGACATGTGTGTGTACTGCTTATGAGGAGATGGCTTGTCATGTGCATGACATGTGTGTGTACTGCTTATGAGGAGATGGCTTGTCATGTGCATGACGTGTGTGTACTGCTTATGAGGAGATGGCTTGTCATGTGCATGACATGTGTGTGTACTGCTTATGAGGAGATGGCTTGTCATGTGCATGACATGTGTGTGTACTGCTTATGAGGAGATGGCTTTTCATGTGCATGACGTGTGTGTACTGCTTATGAGGAGATGGCTTGTCATGTGCATGACATGTGTGTGTACTGCTTATGAGGAGATGGCTTGTCATGTGCATGACATGTGTGTGTACTGCTTATGAGGAGATGGCTTGTCATGTGCATGACGTGTGTACTGCTTATGAGGAGATGGCTTGTCATGTGCATGACATGTGTGTGTACTGCTTATGAGGAGATGGCTTGTCATGTGCATGACGTGTGTGTACTGCTTATGAGGAGATGGCTTGTCATGTGCATGACATGTGTGTGTACTGCTTATGAGGAGATGGCTTGTTATCATTATTTACTTATTTATTTATTGATGTTGATTGGGATAGTCCAACTGGGAATGAAAAGATGTTTTTCAGTGGAAGCCCAAGAAGAAAAGCGCCAAAAGAGAATAAAAATGAACACATTAATATTCAAATATATAAGATGTAAGACAAATACTATAATAGAAATAGGGACAATGTACAATAATGGTCTAATACACAGAGTTATAATGAAACACTATGTTATGAATAGAAACAAGAAGGAGTAGTGGTCTAATGCATAGAATTTTAAGGAAATGTGTTAATATAAAGATCTTTGACTGTAGAATTAAATTTATCCAATGTTAAAATAGAGTAACTTTTTGTCACAGATGAAAGAAAAGGAGGTAGAGCAGGGGAGAATGGGAGTAAATAGTGAGGAAGTAGTATGAGGTAGTGGAGAGAGATAAGAAGGAAATGTTAGCATTTATGGAAATTGTAAAAAAGGGGGGACATTTGAAGAGAAATGGGAGTGAGGTAGCACAGCTGTGTAAGTGAGTTATAGTTAGTGCTTAATATAGCTGTAAACCAGGTGTCTTATAAACATGAGAGGCTTAAAGATTCCTAATTATCCTGGTGAAGCACATGGACACAGTCACTCGTGCTGTTCTAATTAAGGTTTGAATTCTTAATGATAACTTGTTCCAAAGTTTGGTGACATAAATGGAACAGAGAGCATCTCCTACAGCATTGTTTGACTTTACAAAAGCCAGAAGATGTTTTTCAATAAAGCATAAGTCTCTGCATGGTGAATACTGCTCAGGGATGTTTTTTCTGGATAAAATCATGGGCTCTGACTAGCTTGATGTAGATTAGGTTAGGTGTTGTACTGTTTCTAATCACTGTAGTTGTTTTAAGACGGGACAATGGTGGGTCCTATGTGAGAGGTTTATAGCAAATTGCATTGCTTTGTTATAGCATGCCACTAACTTTATTAGCTGTGTTGTTTGCAAGTTTGTAAATAAGGCTGATGCATTTAAGGCTGTGGGGAACAGGAAAAGACTAGGTAATGTTTTTCTTTGTTAGATCAGTTAGGTTTGGGATTAATCAATACAGAAGTCCATTTTTGTTTATGTTTTGTTTGATGACTTGTTGTGCGTTCTGATTAAATGTCAGATTTTTGTGTATAGTTAAACCAAGTATTTTTGTGTGGGTTAGCTTTTTGATAGTACTGTTACTGAATGTTTGAGAACAGAGAATTGTTTGGATGTGAATGATATTAATTTGCATTTCTTAGGGTTTAGGAGCAGACTTGCATTGGTTAGCCAGAATTCGACAAAAGAAAAGGATTCTAGGGTGTTTGGAGTTTTGTAAGATTTGTTGCCTTGTAGAGAAGGGCAGAGTTATTGGCATGATGTTAGCTTCTTTGGTATTTGATTATATTTATTAATGTATTCAATTGAAGGGGGCCATGAATCGAGCTTTGGGGGACACCAACAGAAACAGGAAGAAAAGTTGTGAAAATGCATTTCCATTGTAGAGCTTGTTTGCTGTTGCTAAGATATCTACTGAACCAGGATAGCATAGGGTGAGAGAGGCCCAGCCATGAGAGTATGAGAAGCAGTGTAAAATGTTTTAGATAAGTTAAGGAAGAGAGATGTGACTAACTGACTTGCATTGATGATTGATTGTGTTGGTGAAATGTCGAAGGCCACTTGTGATGCTGTGACTTGGATGAAAGCCATGTTGGGTCTGTGAGAGAAGACTGCTGTAAGTGAGGTCCTCAAGGAGCTGGGAGTGCTAATCCATTTCTGTAGGATTTTTTAATAAGGGAGGCAGTATTTCAATAGGTCTGTAGTTTTGTAATTCTACGGAATTTCCTCCTTGAGTGAAGGTGTGTGTCATAAGATTTTTCCAGAAAGATGGGATATGTATCTCTTCATGCTTCAGAAGTGGGAAACTTCATGACACCCATCCAGATGGACAATAGAAGTACAACTGTTGAATCCTGCACAAATGCACTTTATAAGCACTTACACGAGTGCATGGATCGTGCTATCCCTAACAGAACCAAGATGCTATCCTCCAAAAAAAGAAGCCAATCTGGTGGTCCTCTGCCATAAATAAACTCTACAACAGAAGAAAGAAACTGCTGCAAAAAAGAGTAAAATCCCATGATTGGAGGAACTCCCAGGTCAGCCTCAGTAAGAAGCTGAGATTCCTCATAAAATCCTCCAAAGCTAGTTATGAAAACAAAATCTCCACTGTTTCTAAAGACAACCACACAGCATTCTATAGCTATGTCAAGAATCTCAATGGCAACACTCAGATCTGCTCTGAGTTACAGCACAATGGCACTAAATATACAAAACCAACTGATATTGCCAACATCCTGGCAAATAGGATAAATGCTAACTTTACCCCCCTCTCACCCTTTAAAAGGCCCATCTCTATACCGGAAGAATGCAAAGTTCCTGTAATCACGGCTGCACAGGCAGAAACCACACTCTCCAAAGCCAAGAACACAGCATCCATGGGACCCAACAATATCCCAGGCTGCGTTCTACACAAACTATAGAACACACTGGCACCCCACCTAAGTACCACATTCAATCATAGCTTTACCTCAGGCTTTGTACCCATTAAATGGTGCACAGCGACGGTTATCCCACTCCACAAAGGGGATCCACCATGGACCCTGGAACTACCGCCCCATTAGCCTGATGAGCCTGGTCTGCAATGCCATGGGACGTATCATCATGGAACTTATAAACAAAGACTTTGGTTATCTCCAAACTCTGGACCCCACCCATTTTGGGTTTGTAAAAGGCAGATCATGTCTCTTAAACCTGATAGACTTCTTTGAAGCAGTCACCAAAGTCGTAGATGAGGGTAAGGTGGTTCACACAGCCTATTTAGATCTCACCAAGGCTTTTGCCACCATCCCCCACTCTAGAATTATTGATAAACTCACTAAACTAGGTATAAATGCCTATGTCACAAGATGGGTTGCCAGCTGGCTCACTGACAGAACCCACACTGTGAAAGTAGCAGACTCCAAATCTGACTTCAGACCAGTGACAAGTGGAGTACCACAGGGTTCAGTCCAGGGTCCTCACCTGTTTGGTATCTACTTCTCTGAAGTACATGCTAACACAGAAGGTCTTTGGCTAATGAAGTTCACAGATGACTGCAAACTAGGAGGCATAATCAAAACTCCTAACGATGTGGACATCCTACAAAAGGGCCTCACTGAGATAAATGTGTGGTGTCAAAGCCATGGCCTCAAGCTCATTGCAAAAAAGTGCATCATCATCCCTTTTGGTAAAAACTCTGTATCCATGAACTACCACATAGGCGGTAGTCTACTTAACACCAAAAGTGTGATAAGAGATCTTGGGACACAGGTGGACAGTAGTCTCTCCTTTGATAATCACATTGCCACAGTAGTCAGGAAATCCTTCTATGTGGCACACCTCATCACAAAAGGTTTCTCATTCAGGAAAAAGAGGTCATTGTTTCCCTCTACTCATCCCTCATTAGACCCATTATAGAGTACAATGCCCCTTTTGGTATGTACCTCACAAGACATCTACAACAAATGGAAAGGCCAAAGATATTCCTCACTAAGAGAATTACCAGCCTCAAACAGATGCCATATGCCGACCATCTCAAAAAACTCCATTGCATATTGCCTACTCTGAGGTGACCTCTGCCTAATGTATAAAGCCATGTCTAACCCAGACCTGGTGGACATGCTACACTTAAATAAATCCCAATTTCTCTGAGGCACATGCTCCGGGGACCTAAATCTTGTCACCACAATAAACAGAACATGCTGGTGGGATAGATTCCTGTCCCAGAGACCTCCCCTGCTCTGGAATAGGCTGCCCATTCATGTCAAGCAGAGCTCCTCATTAGCCTTCTTTAAGAGAAATTTTGACAATTGGAAGGGTAATAAGAAATTCACCCCGGGAATCACTGCTGTGGCTCTGCTTTAGAGGGGCACAGGAAAATAATTTTCTTGGGTGGCAAAAGCCAGGGAACTCATTTGTATAGGCCCTAGGGCCAATAGTCTAGTACTTACCTATGAACCTATGAACCTATTTACCTTTTGTATTAGGCAGATTTATGAATTCAAAGAACCCCCGACCCCTAGATACCCATGAGTCATTATTATCATCATCATCCTCATTCCCCTTTTTTCCCAGGTTCTACATGGGGTGGGCTGTCCCTTTCCCTTTCTCCATCTGTCTTGATTCAGAGCCACACTTGTACTTTCTTTGACAGTCATTCTTGAATATTGCAGGTCTTCTCTTACATGATACAAACATCTCTTTGCTAGATATCCCCATTTCCTGTTGACTTCTTCCTGACTATCCAAAATCTTCTTCATCAGACTGTCTTTTGTTTTCTTGCACATGAGTCCAAAGCAATGTAATGTTTTCTCTTTGACCTTCTCTGCAAGTGGAGCTGCATTGGTGTCTGCTCTGATGTCCTCATTTCTACATCTGTTCTGCAGTGTGCATCCACCTGTCTCAGGTATTTCATCTCCATCACCTCTAGCTTCTTCAACTGCTCTGCTATCACTGCCCATGTTTTTATACCATACAGGTTGTACTACTGTTTTTTACACCTTACTTTTCAACTTCTTTGGCATTCTTCTGTCACACACTACCGCTGATACTCTGTGACTGTTGGTGGCAACCCTTCTGATTCTGGCTCTAACTTCCTCATGCAGACTTACCTTCTCCTCAAACACCTTCTCAGATACCTACAGCTGTTGACCTGTTCCACTATTTTCCCTTCTGTCTCAATTTTTCAGCTTCTTCTGATTTCTCCGCTTTGCTACAATTATAGCTATTTGTACTCAGTGTCATCTTTTGTGCCTTCAGTTTTGTATTCCATTCCCCAATCATCTTCTGAAGTTCTTGTTTCAAGTCTGCCTGTAATGCCACATCATCTGCATACAGCAGGTTTGTTGACCTGTCTCTTCTTACCTGTTTGCTAATGTAGTCCATCACCATTATGAACAGGAGTGGGCTCATAGCTAAATCCTGGTGAACACCCACTCCATCTGGGAACCTGTCTTTCAGTCCAACACAGTTCATACTTGTATCAGTGGGTGCTTGTACATAGCCTGCACTAATTCTACCAATGTTTCCAGGACTTCAAACCATTGCATGACTGTCCAAGTCAGATTTCCTGGCACCTTTTCATATGCTTTCTGCAAGACTAGGGATGTCCATCTGGACTCTTTCTTCATCCCTAGCTTCTTCTTCATTGTTTGTTTTGGGTAAGGAAATAAGGTACTTAAGGAAAGCTGCTGATGGAATGCAGAAGTCCAGGAAGTGAAAGAAAGAAAGAAAGAAAGAAAGAAAGAAAGAAAGAAAGAAAGAAAGAAAGAAAGAAAGAAAGAAAGAAAGAATGGACTGCAGGAAAGAGAAAGAGAGAGAGAGATAGAAAAGACGAGCCAGGCTAAGGAGGAATAGTAGCTGGCTAACAAAAAAGGATAAGAGATCAGTTGCAATACCAAAGGCACTCTATGGGCTTTGGGAAAGTGCCTCATCAGGTAGCATAACGAAACTCGATCAGGATGCAAGGCAAAAACAAAATGATGAAGAAGATAGTCATTCAATGATGGGATACAAGCAATGACCTGTTCACCAGTCCAAAGAACATCAAATGGAGATGGAAGGAGTATTTCCAGCAGTTTCTGAATGAAGAAAATCCCACAGAATCTCTACTGCCCCAGACACAGTCTATGAAGAAAGAAGAGGAGGAGGAGCATATCCTAAAGAAGTAAGTACAGCACTAAGGACAACAAAGTCAGGGAAAGCAGCAGGCTCAGAAGATGTCACAGTAGACATGATTAAGATGTTGGGTGAGATAGGAGAGAAATAGCTCCTGAGGGTACTCATAGCAGTATTGTAAGAAAGCTGTATCCCAGATGACTGGGAGAATAAGCACATTAGTGCCAATGTTCAAGAACAAAGGGGGCATTCACAACTGTGGTCAGTACAGCGGTATCAAAACTCGTGTTATGTTGCATGAAAGTTCTGGAGAGGTTCATTGGTAAATAAATGCACACAATAGTAGAAAATAAGATGGTAGATGAGCAATTCTTATTCAGATCAGGATTCAGCTTAACTGAGCTAATGTCTGCAGTGAAACAGAGAGCTGAAAAGAAGATCAAGAGTCAATGCAGTATTAATGCTACAAGTTGGATCGGGTCTATATTATAAGAGCGAGGATTTCAATATCCGTACACCATATGAAAGACACCAAATGGTTGAATATTGAAAACCTCACAAGTGTGAATGGAGATTGCTGTAGGGAATTCTTCCCTTTACTTCAACGTAGTGCGATCTCGAAGTTGGTATTTTTAAGTAATGAGGGGGTATGGGGGTGCAGGGGGGATTGCCCCCCTGCTCAGAGTGATCAAGTAGGTTTTTGTTTAATTTTTACATTTTTTATTTTTGTTTCGAAGTTTCACAACTTCGCTCATATGGTGTCGCCCATATGGTGTTCGCAGTTGTGGAACTTCGTTCTTATAATAGAGACTCCGTTGGATCTAGGTGTGGAAATCAAACCAGAAAATGGTCTACACTGAAAACCTGCAGAAATACCTTAGTTTGCAAGAAGCATATCATATTTTAAACAGTTTCCCTTCTTTATAGAAACAATGACCATGTGTTTTCCCTGCATTTCAAGTAGCTGCTAACCATCCAGAGAAATGAAGATAAATAATTGCTGTGTTTGGTTACTTCCCAGACATAGACATTTGGAAATCATTAAACAAATTAAAGTAATTAAATAATTAAATGATAGGCAAACACCTTTTGATCGGATTTATTTCTAGTTGTGTTACCTGTGTAGTTGGATTTATGACTACAAATATTCTAAAAATAAATATAAATATGTTTAACCAATGGGAGGCATGTCCAGCAATTTTATTACTGAACTTTGCTATGATTCATAAGGAAGCAATTTTGGCTCATAGAGCTTCATAAATATGAAGTATATTAAAGCCAAGAAGATAGTATTGCTAGCATAACAAATAACAATAGTAAACACTCCACTGAGCAGTTCTGTGCTTCCCATTTGTAATTTCTCTGTAATATACCGCCGACAAATGTTACTGAATTTAATTGCAGAGGGCAGTTGTGACTAGCTCTGTTTTCTAATTTAGTGTATAGAACATCTGTGCTTTAAATATTGCATTGTCAGTATTCTTTTGATTTTTATATGAATTTTTTTTTGGGGGGGTTTATAGCAAAGGTTCTCATTAAGTGATTCTACTTTGTCAGATTTTTGACAGCATTAATTTCACAGTA
>NC_056725.1:781403080-781438080 GCF_019279795.1 Protopterus annectens | reverse complement strand
AACTAGATACCCTACTGGATCTAGTTGAAATATGTATCTGTCTGTAACTTTAAATCTATAAGTGTCTGCAATTTATACCTACAAGTGTCATTAACTAGATACCTTAAAGGATCTAGGTGAAATATGTACCCAAGTTTGTCTGTATGTCCTGTTTAATTGTCTCTTTGGAGCTTTTCTCCCTGGGCCTCCACTGAAAATGGACATATATCCAGCTGGACTATCCCGGTTAACAAATGTAAAATAAATAAATAAAAAATGCTTCCCTATCCAATATTGTGTACCTTCTTACCTCAGCGGTGTGCATGACTGACACTTAGGAGAGACAAACTATATTATAATGAAAAAGATATCCAAGGTCTAAAAATGCCTCTCTCTTTTTCTCAGCTAAGTAATCATTTTGATTACCTTGTATTGCATTCTGGAAATATCCTTTCATTCATTCTCTGATATCCACTTTTTTCTGTTCATGTCTAAGAAGAGCTAAAGCCTATTCCAGCAACTAAGTTGCACAGGATGGCGAACCAGTTCTAGACAGAATGTTGGCCCGTCATTGGCTTCATACTAAAAGCTTCCATCTTTGATTGAGAAGCCCTTTGCCATTATTAAATGAAAGTAAAACACTTAACTTCATTAGGAAATTTTATTTTACTTTTATTAAATTCTTTACACAAAGGAGTATAATTTCAGTAAGCAGGATGTATTAGGGCTAATTATACATGGTGAGTGATCCTTCAACTCAAACTAGGCAAAGGAAGTCGCATATTTATGAGTTTCCATTGGTTGCTATTTTTCCAGCTCACTGAATGCAGTTCTTTCTGGGTATACAAAGACTGAGGATGAACCACTGAGGTTAGGTCTCTAACCCCAAGGTTGTGTGACTTCAACTTTGTTACATATTAAGTCAAGGGATGTGAGAGGACTACATAGGGGCTTGCCTTATATAAACAATGATTCATTTCATTAAACTTGCAAATATTTTTGGCGATTGATGTTAGTTAACTCAATTACCATTATGGCACTGAGAAAAAAACAGCTGTTGATTAATGGCTGTTGTTTATTGTTATACATTCTAGAGTAATATGTTAATATCTATTGTATTATAGACAGACTGAATGTAAGTCTGACTATACCATTTGTTCTAGGTTAGAAAAGTAAAACTATTAAAGCTGAGTTTATTATCAACTGGTCAGGTTTGCAAAATATGCTGATATGCTTTATCCTTTTTTGCCAGGAAAGTTAGTCTGAAGGTATTAATGTAAGCCATTTTTTCTTTGGTGATTGTAGGCTAAAAAACACAGGGGCCTTTTTAAGCCTAGTCATGCATCCCAAATCTGTGACAAGTTCTGGTACCCTTGATAGGTGTAAGCAGGGGTTTGGGAGATGAAACATTTACAAGCAGGGTCCTGGGAGATGAACCACTTTACAGGTTGGCTGTGTCCATTAGAGAGATAGGTGTCAAGCCAGGGATGAATTTCCTGTTCCCCATCCAATTGTACAAGTTACACTTGAATTGGGTTAGGGAGGAACTTTGCTTCACATGAATGGGGAGCAGTTCCAGAGATGGGGTAGTCTCTGGGATACATACCTGTCTCTCCAGCAAGTCTTATTTATATCATAGACAAGGTCTAAGCATTTAGAATAGGTATTTCTGGTGCTGTTTGTTTTGTGGATATGCAAGAGGTCCATCAGAATGGGGTCTGACATGCCCTGTATGCCAGGTATAGATCTCCCCTCAACAGCCTTTTGGAGAAAGAATACAGGGATAGGGCCTTGAGGTGGTCTGTATAGGATGTGTTACTTACACCTTGTATTCTTTTTGTGAGGAATCTTTGTGGACATTCCAACTGTTGGACATACCTGGATAGGTACATACCAGAAGGGCATTGTATTCAATGATAGGTCTGATGAATGCCAGATACAGTGGAACAATGACTTCCTTGGACCTAGATGCCATGTCTTTGTTTACAAGTTGCACAAAGACTGTTTGGAAGCTACAGTTAAATATCAGTTGCAGACATCCTGATAGGTTATATATCATGGGATATTTGTCATGGGATATTTGTCTGGGCTCATCAATGCAGTGGTCTTGGCCTTAGAGAGAACATTAATGCTCTGTTTCCTAGTTATAGCAGGGGGAGTTATACTTGATGGTATTTCCTGAGAGAAGGTTGAAGGGGATCGAGGGATAAAGTTGGAGCTGAATTTGTCATTCAGTACATTTGCTATATCTTCTGGCTCAGTATAGGTGGCTCCACTTACAATGAGCTCTGCACACAACTGTGTATTGCCTTTGAGATTGTGGGCAGAGCTAAAAAATCCCTTGTGGCTCTCCTTGGCCTGGGAGGCTAAATTTACCTCAAAGTTGGCCTTAGTAGACTTTACTTGTCCTCTGAGTTGTTTGTTTAGTTTTCTGAGAGTGCTTTTATCCTGCTGGGTGCTGCATCTCTTAATTTTTGCCATGATTTTCTTCCTTCCGTTATTCAGTCTATTGATGTTGTGATTCCACCAGGGTACCTTGTTTTTTGAGTTAGTTTTGTACTTCTTCCTGCTTGGTACAGCTGCATCTTTGCAGCTATTAACAGGCTTGTATATGGTTTTCTCAGGATTTATGGGGGCTTGAAATTTTGCCAGGTTACCATGTAATAGCAGGAAGTTAGCCTTACAGTAGTTCATGAATATTCCAGGGTTAGGTGGGGTTCCAGGTTTTATTTTTTACTTCAAAGGAGACCATTTTGTGGTCTGACCATGCCAGAGAAGGCATTGCACTAGGGGATGCGGAGCACTCTCCCATATTAGTAAAGACCAAATTCAGTATGGCTGCACCCCTGGTTGATGTATTGACAATCTAGTCCAGGGAGTTTGTGTTTACAAAATCCAGGAATCTCTGTGCCTGTATGTTTGGTGTTGTATATGATTCCCAGTTAATAGTGGGGTAATTAAAGTCACTCATGAATATGACATTCGGCTGAATGGTGAATGTTTCCAGTAAGTTCAAATACATTGGTTTCCTGGGATTTAAAGGCTGATCTGTAGCTTGTAAGGAAGTGGCATTGGATTTTGCCTGTGGTGATTTGAACATGGGGAAACTCAAGTGCATTGCCCTGTTTGACCAGCCTTGAGGTATATTTATTTTTGAAATAGATTGAGAAAACTCCACCTTTAGTCCCTGTCTGTGTAGTAGCTGGTCTAAATGTGTAGATGGCATTATAACCTTCCACTGCCAGTGTGATATCCATGGCTTTTAACCATGTCTTAGTGACTGCACAGATATCAGCATTCTCTAAGGTGAAGAGAGCTTCTAGGGAGTGGAGTTTTTTGTTTAGACTCCTAGCACTGAAAAGCAACACTTTTACATTTTCTTGGCTTTGATTTGCTATGGCATAAGTACTTTCAGTTTGGCATTGCCTAAAAAGGCATTATGGGGGAGGACAATGTTTTACCTAATGTTTTAGCTAGAGGGGAGAGCTGCAGACCATCCCTGGCAAGACAGCGTGATCTGTTGGCCAACTACTTCCATGCTGACAAATATTGGACCCCCTTAGAATGAAACCAGAAACTGAGTAATTTATTAAAGTAAGTCATCTTTTGTTCGTATTGTGGCAACGTCCTTAAAGAAGGTAAAATGCTGCTGAATGCTAGGCTCATACTAGCCTGGGTCACATATTCCAAGAGCTCCATAATGTCTCTTCTCATATAGTCTAGAGAGATTATGTCTGAGGTAATTTCTATCTACATGGTCATACTGGTACTTGTGGTCCAATGACCTGACTGCATGCATAATGTGGTATATCCTGGCCCCTGATAAGCGCATGACTCTGACTTTCTCCTTACTCAGCCTGATAGAGGGACATCAGTGTATCTCACAATGTAGTCTCCAATGACTAGAATGTTGGATTATGTGGTGGATTGCCTTATGGGCTTGGAAGTAAAGGCTCCATGAGATGTGGCTGTATGTGTTGATCTAGGTGCTGTTTTGACAGAGTACATTTGGGGCTGCAGAGAGTGTCTGTTATGTATACTTTGTCTACAAGGTCTTTGGGGTTAAGGAAGGATACATTTAAGTGCCTCAGCATATGTAGGTCTATGTGTCTGCTTTGAACTGTGTGTGATGAGTGCAGTGTGTGTACTACTGACAACATTATTGGCATCAGCAGTGCTTTTATGTGAGAGCTTTGTCACCAGTGATATTGTGTAAATACATCTTTCGCACACCATATAGGTTTGGCTGAGCATTAACTGGTTGTCAGTAAGCATGAGGTAATTTCTACGTTGCCTCAGTATTCCCATCTCCACCAAGCTGGTAACAGATAGTGGGAAAGTTCATATTGATGGCACCTGACCCTTTTTTATTGATTACACTGCTGGAGTGAGAATATAAAATAATGTCAGGAGTATCTGATTTGCAAATCTAGGAGTAGTGCTTGTCACTGAAAAGTAGTTGTTCCCTGTACAACTAGGTATTGGTGAAATTTCAATGTGGCTTTTACATGAAAAATGTCAACTCTAGGTGTCTGTATATATACAGGGCACTGCAAAACACTTGAGGGGAAGCTAATACATAAACTCTGATGATTTATGGATGAAGTGTTTAGGCAGATATTCTGAAGTTAGAAGCAAATCAAGCAGTACTTACTGAAAAGAAAGAATTAACTTGCCAAGAATTATGAAAAGAGAGCTGTCTGAATGGCTACTACCTGGCTACTACTAGTGCTGGTATCACCACAGCTTCACTCTGCTGGGATGCAATGCTACTTTGCTTCGTCTCTCAACAGAAGCAAAGTAGAATCACCAATCCCAAGATGAGAAGCAGGTCACAGCCTGTTTGGTGAGCCACAATCTTGTCTAACATGATGCAAGGATCTGTAACCTTTTCCTGGTAGATGCCTTGAATGGCAACCAGACCAATCAGGAAAATCAAACACAGACACTCACTTCCCAACCAGAAGAGTCAGGAATCTATGCACTCTGCTCCTTTGCTCACCAGGAGCAAAGTATAAGCACAAATTACAAACTGCCACCTATGAAGCAGTTATTAGGATTTCTGGTGATCAGCAGTCTCCAAGTAATAAAGTCCCTGTGATCCTTCCCTTACCAAGAGCAAAACAGAAGCACTAATTCCAAGATAACAACTAAGAGGCAGAATGTGGGCTCTCCAAAAACTGGTGGCCTTAGAGTAGATGTTTCAGATTTTAAAGGTAAGACAGGAAAATTTGGTTAATATCCTAAGAGCTGCAGTTTGATATGAAAGACGGGGTAACTTAAACTTTAGCTATCTATGTGGAGAGCCACTAATATTAAAAAGAGCAAGACAGATTGGAAGGGGGAGGGAACTTTGTATTTAATACAGAATACAGTGGGATGGTCAATATATTTAAATAGTTGAAAGGGAGTGATTTTACAAATATAATTTTGTACTTATTCACAATAGCCAATGAAAGAGGAGAGGACTGGAGATATGTGGTCAAATTAACATAAGGGACAGGCAACTAGAATGACAGTTGCATTTAACAGCACAACAGCACCAGGGTGTGAGGGTGGGAAAAACTTAATTTTTGTGTGACTCACAAGAGAGGCAGCTGTGGTCTTTTTCCTATTTTAAATATCCAAATAAAAGCAGAATACAAGTAAAATACAGTGTAATGAAAATAAATCACAGTATACAAACTTGAAGAAGACAATAAATAATACAGAATACAAGAAAGCAAACTCAAACTAACCTTTTCCTCACAGCAAGTTGTGGCAGAGTCTGAGTGAGTTTTTCCACTAAATTCATATTTTAATGAAGATGTCACGTTAAAATACACTCATAATATGCATATAAACTATTCCTTGTCAAAACACAACACACTTTAAATAAATTCCATTCTAATGTAAAATTGTGCCATTCTGAAGCAAGCTTGTTTGCTAAAGTCATATTCAGAATTATGAAAACGATCAAGAGTGCAAAAAATCTACTGAATTTTAGGTTCATAGCTTAGTACTAATCTAACTGCCCTTGCAAGCCATTTTAAGTCTAGCCAATTACCCCTTGTGAGACTCAAACCCTGCACCTTGTGTTTGTAAGGCAATCACCTTAGCCATTAAGCCAACCTTCTTTGAAATGAGTTTGTTACTCACATATTTAATAAAGCTGCCTACTTCCTTATTTTTTTAATCTGTATTATTTACTCTCATATGTGTGATTTAAGGAGTGGTTTGAGCACTGCCTTTATTCTCAATGTTTAATACAAGCACATTTGTCTTTTTTTAGATTATGGTGTGATTTTACAGTCTATTCAATATATTGTTTTGTTCATGATATCTTACAACTCAGTATTTTTTCTGACACAGTAACCTAGAGATTACAGCAAAGAAAACTACATAAGACCTAAATTTCAGACTGTGCAGGTAAACGGGTCTATTTAAAAAAAAGAAACCTAAGCTTCATGGACATAGCATGGCGTGCATGTGGGTTGTTAAGAACTAAACTATTTTTAGTATTTGGGAGCACTACTGTTTGCTGCTGGATTGTTTGTGAGGTAAACAGCTTAACCACTATGCCAACATTCCCAATGCTCAGAAAATTGAATCTAAAAGATTGCCAGAGTCTTGTCACTGTGGCCAAATCTAAAGTGCAGTGAAAAGTACAATTGTGTAAGTGAACTTATCATAACAGTAGATATTCAAATGATCACTGCTGCAGTAAGTTTAGCTATATGGGTATGTTACCATAGCTTAAACTGACTGGGAAGAAGAAGAATGAGGGTCTAGGAGCCCAGGGGATAATGGCCCTAATAAAGCCTGTTCTAGACCTAAAGAAAGAATTTAGTTTGTAATGCTTTGTAAAAGTATGTACAGAGGACTAAGTTACTGCTTCTAAAATACTTCTAGTATTCAACCCTTTCCAAAAAGCCACAGATGAAGCCAAGAGTCAGCCCTTAGACAGCCTAAAATAGTTTTGTTGGGGGGAATAACAAAAAGTTATAGCATATGGCAACTTTTTTACAATAGTCTGTTTTGACACAGGTTTTTCTTTTTTTTCTTTTTTTTTTCTTACCTTCACAAGAAAAGAACAACTGATCAGAAGTTCTGAATGATTCTGTTATGACATGATAGTACCTGAGTTATCTGTGGACATCTAAGTATGGAATATCTGTTCTCTCAATGTTTTAGGTTCTGGAGGAAAGATGGGGAGATGGATAGCTTGGATTAAAATAAAGTTAGATACCATATTAAGAACCTCAAGTCAGATGAGTTGGTTTAAACAGAGCAAGAATTAGCTTTTCTAACACAAAATTAAGATCCCAAGGAGGAGTCACCTGTTTCCTATGAGGCTTCTTATGCAGCATCCCTTTCAAAAACATTTTCATATGAGACTGCATTGAAATAGGATTCATGGGCAAACATGCTGAAAGGGCATTGACTTGAAAAGTAATACAAGCCATAGGACAGTAACTCACCCAAGTACAGTAGACTTAAAGAAACACTAGCCCCGAATGGGTGCGGTTATTTTGTTGGCATCAACTAGAAAACCTTTTCCATTTGCTAATATGTGATTTTCTAATAGCAGACTTTCTTGCCTCCATTAACACCTGCTGCAGTCCTCAGGAAAAAAGGTACCTAAAATGTATTAAGTATCTATCATCCAGGCAGTCAGTAGTAATAGTCTGGGGTCAGGATTTATAAACCCCCCCCCAGCTCTTGTGTGAGTAAGTCCAGTCTATGAGGAAGCTTGTGTCAGTTTCACTGGTCATTTCCAATAGAAGGGAGAGCAACTATTGCCTGTGACATTAAGAAGTCACAACAATTATTTTTGGGGAGTGCTTATAACTCTGATGGTATGCACAGTGCCTGAAGAGTGAGATTGTGAATAAAAGCTGAATCCCAGGCTACCATGGCTGGTCTGCATAGAGAGAAAGATCTGGTCCCCCCAGCTTGTTTATGTAACACATTAATGTAGTGTTGTCTGTAAACACTTGAAGAGATCCAGGATCATGGAGAATTTAAAGCATTTATAAGAGCTAACATCTCTCTTCTGTTTCTAGAGCAGGAAGGAAATCTGGGAGACCTAGAGTTTGTGAAATTTGGTGTCTACACCACAAAATCTCCATGTTCTGCTTCATGAAATTTCTTAAAACATTTTCCCTTACTGAAGAGGAGGGATATATGCTGAATGACAGGTAGGAAAATATGAGTCTGGTCTGGCAGGTGTGGAGGGATCCCTGAATGGGAGGGAGAGACTTCCATTGCTATCTGTAACCTTGATGGATTACTCTTAAATCCCAAAACTGGAATTTGAAATGTTCAGGGATGTTGATGTTGGAACTAAAGAGATTTCAGGTAGCATTGGATTTTCTCATGTGGAGCCTTGCAAGAGGTATCATGCGTATCACAGATGCCATGCAACTCAGCATCCCTAGTAATTCCCTTGCTGAGACAGTAGTCTGAGTGGAAATCTTGGGAATAGATCTAAATATAGATATATTTTCCTGTGGAAGAAAATAACTTTGAACTGAAGTTTCCAGGAGAAACCCCAGGAAATCAATCCTTTGAGAAGGGCTCAAATAAGACTTATATAAGTTTTATGGAATCCCAGCCTGTGTAGGAGATCCCTTAACTAGCTAAGATATTCCTGACACTTTGAAAAAACTACACCAAGATAAACAAGTCATCTAAATATGGAAATTGTGAATACCATGCAGTCTGCAATAGGCTATCACAGGAGCTTGCACTTTATAAACACACTTGGAGCAGTTGCTAGACCAAAGGTTAATGCATTATTTAAATATAATGTCATTGAAAACTCAAATGGGCAATAAGGGGTAAAAACTTGTGAAGAGGCAGCATTTTGAACTTGGGAACTTTCACCATTTTATTCAGAAAAACAAGCTCACGAGCTGCTCTCCAAAAATCTTCATTCATTTGGCACCCGAAACATACTGGAATAAAACATTTTCCTTCATGAGACGGGGGGAGATATGCTGAATGACAGAAGGGAAAAGAATAGCCTGGTCTGGCATGTGAGGAGGGATCCCCTCAATGGAGAGAGAGATTTCCACTGCAATCTGTAAACTCAGTGGACTACTGTCAGGACCCATCTGTCTGAAACAATCTGTAGCCAAAGAGAGAAATGGAACTTCAGACTTTCTGCCCAGGGTTAAATAACTGCCAGGGTGGGAGGGGATTGGGAATCTTTCAAATAGTCATTCAGACTTGCTTTACTGTCATTTGTTCTGTGGGCTCCTGCTTTTTTTTTTTTTTTTTGGACTCTCCCTGACATTGTTTTTTAAACACTGGTTTACCAGCACTGGAACTGCTTAATTTGCTTTTTAAAGAAAGTACTGGATGGAGCACTGAATCACTTGGCAACCTTAGAGAAGAAGGGCTGAAATCTCTGAAATATCCCTTGAAATGTCTTACCTTTCTCATCAAAAGTTTAACAACCTCTGCAGCAGAGGGTCAAAAAATTACTTCTCTATCCAAGCGAGAATTCAGAATCGAATTGCACCCAGTTAAACATCTTCACATACCTCACAACTGTCACTGATTTTGACACAAAGTTTAGCTCTGACCTTCTTAATCCTTCCTAAAACTGGTGACTTTTGGAGAAAAGGTACTGAATCACTCCCAAGAAATAAGAGTTATAGTCTTCTTTTACTTCAGAAACAGTACATTAAATCATGTTCTCTTATTCTGTTACCATATCAAGTAATAGTACTAATGTTTTAAAAAGTGTCCCTGGTTATTTCTGGATTTGTCCCTGATTCTGTTGAGGGGTATAAATGGGATGTTTTTCTGTAGACCAATAACAGTTCTTCATGTTAGTGAATTATTTTATATTTATTTAAGTAACCCCTTTCTGCTGAGAATGAATGTCTGAAAAAATAGACCTACATATATGAAGTCTGAAATGGCCATTTCTTGGAATATTCTTTTTTCTCTCCTAAGTATGGCAATCTTTGAGTTGGTATATATAAATTTGGGAGGTGTGGTGGGCTTGTTTCTCACATCAGAGGTACAGGGAAGCTTGCTCCATTGCAAGAAAAATAAGTTTAAAGGAGAACACCAAAGTTAAATATTTAATATTCTCCTGCATTTTTAGTGAGTTTTTGGCATAGTGCCAAAATTTCAATAGGGAACCAGTTTAGTGGCTGATGGCCATTCTGAAAAAGTGTGGGTAAAGGTTATCAGTTCTGGGTTACTGGTATATGTGTCTTGGAGTTTATTTAGTTTGTTTATTGGCAGAGGGTATTGAATGTTAGTTAAGTGCAAATGGGTGGCGTTTTAACTGAGCCTGACAGGTTGATAATGAGGTGGAAGAAATGGGGCTTTGTGATGGGTCAGATTTGTCATAGTGAGACAATTTGAAGTATTTCACTGATGAAGCTTCTACAGTGTGGGAGCGAAAACGTGATTCCTGAAATAAAGAGCGTTTTTATCTGTCCTGCTTGGTTCCAGAGTTCGTGTTTTTACGTGTTTGTAGGATTCCTGTATTTTTCATAAGTATTTCACTATGTTATACATAGGGAAACATTATGATACAATCTAGACTGGGGGCATATCTTTTTGCTGGTACCAGTGTTTATATTACTTTGTGTCAGAAATGCATTTGTGCTATTAGTTACGAAGTGCTGTTGGTTTCTGACATATATTAATGCGGTTGATTCTGTCTTGATCCTATCATTTCTGTGATTGTGTAGTTACAGTTCAACAAAGACACAATTATTATCTAGTTTCCATTTATTCTGGGGGTAACTGTGCATTATGCAGCTGTACAACCACATATTTTGGTTAACCATCTGCATGTTGGACTTACTTCATCTGGTAGCAAAGGGAAGGAGTTTGTTTTGTACATTTATTAAGTCATTCTGCTACAGAAATTGTTGAGGTTGACTGAAATAAAGTGTTTTAAAAAGTTTACATTTAGTAGTTAATAAAATTCAAGGTAGAGTAACACTTGAGGAACAGATGTATAAAGAAATGACACTCATCTGATATTAGGGTTTATAACACTGCCTTCTGCATTCCACTTCAGATTGAGTTAAGCTCGCCAAAAAGTATGACGTTATTCCTACAAGTGACTGAGGTAGGTTGAAGAAGCAATAAGGTTAGCTTATCAGGAGAAGAGGAACAGGGTTTATATGTTGATGTTGCATGCAACCTGGGGTGACTTATAGTTTAATTTCACAAACAAGGTCATGTGTGGTCACTTCTTGTTTCTTATCTATGAGAAATTCCTTTTAGTGATGTTTTGTGAGAAAAATCAATCATCCTCCAACCCTGTCTCTAGTTTTCTCTCATAAAAAGATGAAAACTGTTGCTTAAATAAGAAACCAGATTAAGATTTATCTTCAGCTAGGTTTCAGAATAGCATCTTTGCTTGAGCCATGATGAAGATTCAGGCTGTTTTTTTTTTGTTATTGAAGACACTGTCAGTGTTAAAGTGTGCAAGGCACAAGCTACATAAATGGATATGGGTGTAGATTTAACTTGCTGGAAAGTTTATTTGTTGAAGAGTTGCATATTGGAGAGTGGAGAGGGGCCTGGACTAGGGTGAACATGACTTGAAATGGAAATGTGGAGTTCAGCTTACAAATCGAAATGTTTGTGTTAGGAGTCAGCTCTACGTTATTATTCTGAGCCTACTAATTCTCCTCTAACCACTGTATATAATTGTTAGGAAGTGCTGTTGGTGTCCAAGATGTATTACTAACAGCTTTTTTTCTTTGATGTAGTGCTATTTTAGCATACCATCGAAAAAGACTGTAAGATTTTTCAGAGTTTTCAGGCTCTATCACTCATAGTCATAAGACTTTGATATCTCCTGTGGCCTTAGGAAAGAATCAGATTTGTCATTGCCTAATAATCTAATGACCTTTGGCCTAACATGACTTGCAAAAAATATTCATGGCAGATTTGTCAAACTATAACTTTCATGATTAATAAAGGCAAGCCTAATGCACCCCATATCCTTTCTCTCCTTCGCTTATTACAGATTGTCACTATATTGTTTTCTACTGTAGTTACTGTCTCTTAATCTACCTGCAAACCTATTCCACCTTTTAAATTTTTTATAAATTTCTCAGGAAGCTAAAGCAATTTCCTTGCTTTTTAAGCTAATCATTCAGTCTAGGAACACTACTTTTTCTGCCTTTGGAAAACTTCAATTGTTCTTTTGCACAGTGGTGTACTGAATCATCTTCTGACACTTTCGTATTGTTTGTGCTGCCATCTTAGCCTTAGTCACTATATTGGTGTATATGCTTCCAGTATCGCTGGTAATTCTGCTTCTGCTCGTTGTATCATATTGTCCATCTTCGCAGCTCACCTGCCTAAAGAAATGTTATAATTTTGTGTCTAAGTCTGCTTGTGGACATATATCAAGACCTCATCATTGACATCCTTTAAAGGCTAGGCATCAGCGAGACTTTCCTCAATATTTACATATGCTTCATTAAGGCTTGCTTGATTATATACTAATGCAACAAATGTCCAGCTATCACTCCATTAATTAAATACATGCAGCTTATATCCTGCAGCTTGTCTCTTGCTGACATGAAGCCTTTTTTTCAAATCACTTCACAGATGTCTTATTCTCTGTAGTTGAGTCTCTAAATCTTCAGCCAGGTTTCCGAAAAAGCTTGTCTGCCTGGGCCATGATGAGGATTCAGGCTGATATAGTTTTTTGGAGACACTGTCAAGGTAAAAGTGTGCAAGGCATAAGGTTCTCCTCAAAGTATTATTTCCAAAAGGCCTTTTGTGTACTTTTTTTCCTACTTGATCTAGTCACTGTAACCTGGAATTCACATGAAATCATGTTCCTCTTCCCCCATCATGATTTAAATCCTCATATTTGAAATGCCTATGCCCATTTATGGTTCTCTTTGTTTGTAATTAAGCCTGGTTGCATCATACTGTAACTTTATTCATGATTGTTGTGCATGCTTTTATATATGTGTTAAACAGTGTAATTGTGGACATTTTCTGCCTGGTCCTCCACTGAAATTAGGTTCATCCCTGTCAGAACTTCCTGGTTAAAAAATTCAAGAAAAGAAACAAATGCATAAACAAACTAAACAAGCAAACAAAGAAGGGTGCTGCACAATGGGTATATATGAGTGTGTGTGCTTGTGTGTGTGTTTGTTTGAGTGTGTGTGTGTGTGTCTCTGTGTGTGTGCGTGTATGTGTGTGTGTGTGCGTGTGTGTGTCTGTGTGTGTGTGCATGTGGGCATGTGTGTGTGTGTGTGGTAAGTGTGTGTGCGTGTGTGTGTGCGCGTGTGTGTGTGTGTGTGTGTGTGTGTGTGTGTGTGTGTGTGTGTGTGTGTGTGTGTGTGTGTGTGTGTGTGTGTGCACGCGTGTGTGTGTGTGTGTGTGTGTGCGTGTGTGTGTGTGTGTGTGTGTGCGTGTGTGCATCTGTGTGTGTGCATGTGGGCATGTGTGTGTGTGTGTGTGTGTGTGTGTGTGTGTGTGTGTGTGTGTGTGTGTGTGTGTGTGTGTGTGCACGTGCGTGTGTGTGTGTGTGTGTGCGTGTGGGCATGTGTGCATGTGTGTGCGCATGTGGGCATGTGTGTGTGTGTGGTAAGTGTGTGTGTGTGTGGTAAGTGTGCGTGTGTGTGTGTGTGTGCATGCGCGCATGTGTGTGCGTGCGTGTCTTATGTGTATGAAAATTGGAAGATGAACTGTTAGCAAGTAATCCACTGCCTGTGCTTCTAGACCCTTCCTTGAAAAGTCTGTGTCTACAAGCTTTTTGCAAAACAGCTTTAAAGTGCTTTTCCCACCATAGACTTGAAGGAGTTACAATAGGTATAAAGTATAAAGGTCAGCAAATAAGGGAAATAAGAGCAAGGAAAGCACCCTGAATTAAGAGAGACATGGCAGGAGAGTAAGGAGTAAAGGAAGCTAGCATCAAAAAGGGAAAAAGTACAGCAGAAAGCTATACAGAAAGAAAGAATATGCAGGAGAGAGAGAATGAATAAAGAAGAAAAAGGAAACAAAATAATAATTATGTCCGCGCTTAACACACAAACTCCTTAATCTTACATGCAAAGCTGTAAAGACTCAGAAACTCCTGTGCTTTTTTACTGTAGTTAGCAATATCAGAAGGATGCCTATGTATTATTTTGACCAGGGACTGCTACGTGCTCCGATTTCTAACAACATTTTAACTTAAAATGTTTAAATGTGCATCTTCATGTTAATGTGTTTTTCTATATATGAACTTGTTTATTTGTAAATATTAGCTATTTCAAATTAATTACATAGTATATTTCTCCTTTTACTGGTTCCTTTTCTTTTAATGTTTATTTCCATTGGCATGGCAATGGAATGGTATACTTAATAACTAAATGTCTTTTTGTCTGAGATAATAGCTGTGAACTATATTTTTCTCTCAAAGGGGTTTCTGATGCAGTCTGGATTTCTGACCAAAGAAATGTAATAATTGCAAGTGTGTTCCTAGTATGTACGTCTGCTGTGTCCAGGTATACTTAACATGGATTAATTATTTTTTTTGGTTGTTTTACAGTCAGACCCATGCCTCTGTCTAGTCAGATCTCACAAGAAGATGAGAAGGTAAGACATGACATCACTGATGATTATTCATTACAGCATAATTCCAGAAGAATGGAATTTGGGAATTTTAGTTATGATGCACAGATCGTAACTTTCATTGCAGGTTTCTATAAATCTCAGTTTTATTTTATGACAAAAAAGATAGAGCACTAAAAATGGGTGCATACTGCTGCAAACATATCAAGGCCTGGATTGATGCATATATTAATTTTGAATATGTTTGTTCTATAATTAATACATTTTAATTAAATCGCTAAAAAATTGAAATCAGTTAAAAGCAGCTCATATTCTAGTCCTGTAACCACTGTGAACAACTGACTTGTTTATACTTTTCGTAAATGGAAAAGAGTAGCCAGCATTAAGTATGAACAAAATTCCCTCCTGTTTGCTGAAGGGTGCAGCTCCAAACAAATTATTACTGTTATTACTATTGTCACAGACCTAACTGCTATGAAAATTTTCAGCAATGAATTGCAGTCCAGTGATGAAAGAACACTTTTATCTATTAACTAAGAATTTCATGAAAACAAATTGTGAAATTATTCATTTTGCCGACTGTTGCATTTTGCATGTAAAAATCTGCAGGTATACTACAAAATGTGTTTTATTCTGCAACTTTTATGAACTAGAGCAATTCTCAGAACAATATTTATTGACTTTGATTAACTGTATCAAATCAAAAATAATGACTGGACGTCTTGCATGTACACAGAATACAGCTTATTTAATCCATTATCTATATCATTATTTTTTGAACTAAAATAAGTTTATAGGTTCATAGGTTCATAGGTTGGTACTGGGCTATCTGCCCGAAGGCATATATTAGCCCAGCCACGTTGTGCGGTATTCACCGCCCCTTTAGTAGTTCCCTAGACCCTTGTACTAGCAGCTTGTACCCTTGGCCCCTATCTAGTAGTGCTGTTGGTATGATCCTTCTGTTACCCATCCACTCATCAAGGTTCCTCTTGAAGAGTGATAGTGAGGGGCTCTGTCTTATGTAGATCGGGACCATGTTCCATAGTAAGGGAAGTCTCTGTGAAGGGAATCTATCCCTCCAGCATGTTCTGTTCATTGTTGTGTTGAGGTTTATATCCCTAGAGCGTGTAGCTCGAGTAGATTTGGTTTTGCTAAGATGGAGCATGTTCAACAATTCTGGGTTGGACATGGCTCTGCACGTTAAACAAAGATTGTCTCTGAAAAAGCGGTATGGAACAGAGACCAGTCTTAGCTTTTTCAATCGTGCTGCATAGGGAAACTGTTTGAGGCCAGTAATCCTCTTGGTTAGGTACCTTTGTGGTCTCTCCAGCTGCTGGAGATGTCTAGCCAGGTACATTCCAATTGGTGCATTGTACTCAATAATGGGTCTGATGAGGGAAGAGTAGAGGGGCACCACTGCATCTTTAGATCTTGATGCGAACCCTTTCGTGATCAGATGGGTCACATAGAAGGATTTTCTAACCACTTTGGCAACATGGTTATCAAAGAAAGCTGACTATTTACTTGGGTCCCTAGATCCCTTATTTCTTCTTCAGATTTCATGGGATTGCCTCCTATGTTGTAGTTTGTGGGTACTCTGCTTTTTCCGAAGGGGATTACTATGCATTTTTTTGCATTTAGCTTGAGACCATGGCTTTGACATCATGCATCAGTCTCATTTAGGCCCTTCTGGAGTATCTCCATGTCGGCCGGAGACTCTATTATAGCACCCAGTTTGCAGTCGTCCGCAAACTTAGTCAGCCACAGCCCTTCTGTGCTTGCCTGTACTTCTGAGAAGTATATGCCAAACAGGAGGGGCCCCAGGACAGAGCCCTGAGACACACCACTCATTACTGGACTTGATTCGGACATAGATCCCACTACTCTTACTTTATGGGATCTGTCTGAGAGCCAGTTTGCGATCCATCTTGTGACATAAGGGTTTATGCCCAGGCTGGTGAGCTTATCAATAATACCTGAATGGGGAATGGTGTCAAATGCTTTAGCAAGGTCAAGGTAAGCTGTGTGTACCTCCTTTCCCTTATATATAGCCTGAGTAACTGTCTCAAAGAAATCCACCAGGATTGACCATTATGTTGACCACATGTGTAAGTATGGTTTCCAGAGTATACAGATATTGTAACTTTGTATAACTATTTTTTTATTAATAAGTAATATATTGAATTTAAACATTTTTATACGAAATATAAGCTTAGAAAAGTGTCTGCATTCATATACAATATATTTGGTGTTATCTGTTTCAGTGTTTCATTGTTAAGAAGGCCCTTTTTTATTTCTTAAAGACTGCTTGGTCATTAGACACAGAAGGATTAATGTTTACATTCATAGCTGAAAGTATGCAGCTCAGCTGTTCAGAATTTCACAAATGGCTAGATTTTTGCCATATATTTTTGATCTGATCATTATCAAACTTGTGCTTTTTTTTGGCAAGTCATTGAGAATTGAAGCCACAAAATAATAACAAACATTCGGGTTAAACACTTCATATGCTTCAGAAAATGCATACTAAAGAAAAACCTGTTATTCTAATAACATTCGAAGTTTATACACATAATAATTAAAATCCTTTGTCCCACATGGCTTTGTCCAGAATTCTTGTGCTAAGAGGTAAAAAGGTGTGGCTGAAAGTGTCATAGCTTGACCAAAAGTTACTTTTGTGGACTTCTGCAAGGTTTCCTCATGATCAAGTACTTCCAAATTATCACTATTCAGTGGAGCCATGTCTATGACAGGCAAATTTAAAGGCATCTGTATTGTATTACATACAAGTACAACTAAATGAGCATATTTAAAAAAATGTATCAGAAGACCACTTTCTTAAAAAAAAAGTCCTTCACAAAGATCACTGCTGGTGTCATAGCATAATTAATAAGTGTGCAGCAGAGTGAGTGAGTGAGTATGCAGGTATGTATAGACATTCACACGTGTGTGTATGTCTGTGTGTGTGTGTTTGTGAGTGTGTTGTACATGGATATGGCCTATTTCCAATTTTCCAGGAAAATCCAGACAAACAAGGGCATTTTAACTGCACATATTTTTCCACCCTAGTTGCCTTATTGTTTATGCTGACTCCTGTACTCTGGTGCAGTGCAGACCAGTTTTGTTCCAGCCCATATATGGTGGGTAGTGATGTCAGTGTGGATAAGTTGCTACTGAGTACTTCCACTGTTTGTTCCAGGGTCAAAGCCCCTGGTTTCTGCCATAATCTGCAGCCATTGCCAGAATCATATCTCCCTCTGCAATAGACAATCTCTCTGGGACTGGGTCTGCTCTACATACCCTTGGGACACAGTGAAGGCTGCATCAGCCTGCACCATAAATTTATCAAGATTGGGTCAGGGGCTCATCAAGTAGCATGCTTGCCTTTGATGCCAGAAGATCAAAGTGATTTAAGTTATAGTCCCACCCAGGTGTTTGGATTCATTCCCAATACAAACAGTGCACTGTAGCTTTGGGGGCGGGGGGTGGGGAGAGATATTGCATTCCTGAGTATACTGTACTTTGCACGTTAAACACGTAAGTTGGTGTTAACAAAGTTGGATGTAAAAGATCCCAGAGCTCTTGCTGTGGCCAAATTTCTCATAGTCAGTATAAATACTGTATAAATTAATAACTAAGCATAAATAAACTGATAAGTCAGTATAAATAAATAAAAATCTGGGTTCTGATAAACTCTTAATGAAATATGTTGTAAGATGAATGTGCTTAACTAAATTTTTATTTTCATTTTTAGCAATTAAAGTGATAATTTCCAGCATCTTGCAACTTGCCTTACTGATTAGGATACTTTGTTTTTAGCTTTCCTGTTTAAAGATCCATTGTGGATAACATGTGGTAGTTTGGTGATACAAGTTTACTACAAAATGAGTAGACCTGTCTCACACATCTGAGTAGTAACAATGCATTACATGTACACACATGTATGGCAGGGGTACAACAGAATGTCATGCCTATTTCATCAGTACTTTGTAACTCAGTACTAGGAGGTGTGCATCACAGAGACTTGTGTGTCATGCTCCTGTGCACACATTCAGGTTCTTACATGCCTAAAGAGTGCTGTACAGCTGTTTTTCTGCACATAGCTGGCACCACTGTCAGAATGATGCCAGTTATGTGCAGAAGCTGGTATGGGCCTTCCCTGAGCACGTATTACTTCACAGGACTTATTCACCTGAAGTAGAAGGTAAATGCTGCTTGTTGATACATTGTGCAGCACAAGAAGACCATCAAGAATTTGTGGGTATGTGGTATGTACCAAGACTGACATAGTAGGTGTTGTACCATGCAGTTGTGTTGTTGCAGCATATCACATTTGTGAAAATCAGAATGAGCTGTATGCAACTGTGCCTTTCTTATGTCTTCTTTATCTTTCTCATTCTGTGTGTGTGTGTGTGTGTATATATATATATATATATATATATATATATATATATATATATATATATATATACACACACACACACACACACGCACACACACACATGTGTATGTAAGTCTACTTCTGAATTTCATATTTTTGAAACATCAAAATGTATATAAAAAAAATAAAAACAAAAAAATCTTTTTTTACTTTTTTGCAGGTACACACACCCCCTGCTAATTAAACATACCAACTCCGAGATCGCAATATAGCGAGGAAAACAGTAAATATACCATTCCACACTGTACAGCAAACTTCATTTAAATGGTTCAAAGTTTCAAAACTTTGATCTTATGGCTTCAACAATAAGAAATTTGAAATTCTGAAACTTTGAAATTTAGAAGAAGACTCTGTGTGCATGTGTGTATGTATGTGTGTGTGTGCAAAAGACATAGTTGTAAGTGGTCAAACCTCCATGATGTCTGTATTCCAAGTACAAACTCCCTAGATGAACTGTGTACCACATGAGATGCTAATTATTCTATCTAGCTTATTAGTCTTAAAGCAGTATACACATATAGAACATCCACACTCTCAAATATGCCTGATTTAAATGAGTGCCATTTCATCAATAGGACAGATTTGTGATAATGTGAACAAAAATGTTGGAAATAATACCTTGGGTGAAATGTGGTCAATCTACCAGAATCTCCATTCAAGGTTTTCATTTCCTGCTATCCTAACTAAGTATAATCACCTCAGAGGTTGCATCAGCTCAGGGGAGGGGAAGTTCATTCAAGTGTCCCATCAACAAAACAGGTCTTGCTTATATTACCAGTTTTAAACATATGCACACACGCACATGGATACACACACACCATAATGCTGAGCATCTACCCATTTTGTTGCACACAAACAGTGTAATAGATGCACAGCTATTGTGCAGCTTTTTCTTCTAGATCAAGCTACCTTATATGCATTTCTGTTCTACATATGTGTTAATACAAGTAATAGTACAGTGCTGCACATTGTATTCCTGATGCACAAGTTCATTCTTGTGTGGCATTCATGTGTAACACATCTCCACATGATGGAGTGGTTAATGCTAGGACACCATTTCTTACTGCATAGTTCAGGAAGATATGCAATACGTATAGCTGGTTAAATATTCATGCTTTCAGTGGTCTGTTTACTTTTCATTTTAATTCAGAACATCTTTGTTCCTGTACTGTGAATTTAGAATGCCATTGGACAGAAGAAACAGTGTCTTTTGTATTGCTGTCTTTCTTGTCTGTCTTGCAAAATATTTGTAAGTTCAGCCTGAGTGCCCATAGTATGAGTTTCATATCATTTTATACTGACACACATGGGTCTGGTCTATATGTGTGTTGCAACCTCAGTAGTGCAAGAAATGTAAAAAATTACAGATGGAAAGAATCTGATTTCATTTCTGTATTAATGAAATACTAGTCATCTGTATGTAATTCTGAAAATAGACTATTGCTATCCAGCATGTTTATACTTATTTAGAAAGTTTAATATTAAATAGTATTATTCAAGCCAATGCAGTCTTTTTTTATATTATGAACGCATGAAAACTTATTTCAGTACCACCTGTGCAATGCACATTGCCTACAGAAATCTGGAGGTACTGATTACTTTCCTACAGTGATGATGTCAGAATTCCTAGCTGCTGCAGAGAGAACACCTACAGAAAGATGTATGAAACCATGCACATAGAACCTAGAGATCCAAAGTGTATATGTACACAAAATATCAATCAGCAAGAGAACTTCAGTCCATGGAAATGTTGTTAAGTGGTTTTCTCTTTCTGAGTTAATCTTTGCAGACAAATCAGGAATCTTTCAAATTTTGTTTATGAGGATTTCTGCCATGTCTTGGTTATATTTTTCCTGCCATGGCCTGAATAGTCCGTAAGAGGTAGCAGTTTTCATTATTTAACTGAAAGTTCTCAGGAATGTTGAATAATATCATTGATTTGTTTAAAACAGAAAAAAAGAATGTCAAAATATTACACAAACACCCATCTACTACTCTAGTGGCGATCCTTCTGGTAAGCAGATAAAAGTGAACAGTCATAGAAAATGTATAACCAATCAGCCTTGAATATTCTTATCAATAGCAAATTTTGGTAGTCTATAGGGTATTAAAATTTTGCAGTTATAAATATACCAAAATTGTACCAAATTATTTTTTCTGACACAGTTAGTTAGATATATTTTGTTCTTTTCAGGCAATAATGTGTTTTCACCTAAAGTAAATTCCAAAAGCCATTATTCAAGTTATTGTCATATAAAGCTAATATTCTAAATAAATTAGAAATTACATTTTTGGATTATTATTGTTATATAAAATTTCATAAAGATATATAATTAATTTAGAGGCTTTTTATAATAGGATTGGGATTAAGGAAGAGTTTACTTTGTACATGAAATCTGATGCTCTATAAAATTAAACAGTCTTGAACTTATAAGATATATTCAGAGAGTATGATTGTATTGACTTAATTTCTGCACTATTGAGACAATTATACTAAAAGAAAAAGTTATTCATTTTCCACTGAAGAAATTCCTAATTCAACAAATCCTTTAGCTATACCAAAGGAAATTAGAATATCAAACTATAGTTTCTGGTCAGGATTGCCAATAAATATAGTTTGAGAATGTTTTAAGATTAAATTAAGGTATTTTGATTGTGTGGGGGGAAAGATATTAAAATGAATAACATTACATACATATAAAGCCAAAGAATTGTTTATTAACTCAATAGAGGTAGTGCTGACTTTCATTTTTGGGGATTAAAAGGGGAAAAGTGCAAAGATTTCTAATTTGCTGTATATTTAAGGTCTAACCAGTTTACTACTACTCTGAGCTTTATCGGCATTTGAAATGTTGTGTTTCTGCCAAAATTCAGTGCATTAGTTGGTCGTCTGCACCACATGGTATTTGTATTAGTATTATTTCAGAGCTCAGGAAACTCACACAAAGGGGGAACTGATTTTTATTACTAATCATTTTCTCTTATTTTAATAAAACCAAAGGTACTGTATTTAGCTACTGGGGTATGCGGAGTACAGGAAGACACTACAAACATGTGGTTGTTTCTTTTGATGATGTGATGTAATAAGTGAAGTTGCTTCATTATTTTCATTATTGTGCTTTTTATGTTTTAACATGTCACACTTTTAAGAAGTATGTTATTTCATCACAGATTTTGTAATTACCACTCAAGGAATGATCACATTGCAGACCATGGAATCTCCAGTCCATCTAAAATCTGCACCCGATACCCAACACAAACAGCCATGAAAAAAATCTAAATTGGACTAAAAATCTAAAGGCAATAAAAACTCATAATTAGTCCTAGCCACTGCATTAAATTTGTCATATAATAGAAAAAAGTAGGAGCAAAAGTAATCTGTTCATTAAGGCTAACCATACCACAATAATAAAATTAAAAAGGCAAAACTACCCAATTAATAAAAAAAAAATCAAAAGAAAAATGATCTTCTGTAACTCCTAACTAATTGAAAAATGACAAAATCACTCTATCAATATCTATCTATCTATCTATCTATCTATCTATCTATCTATCTATCAATATCTATCTATCTATCTATCTATCTATCTATCTATCTATCTGTCTATCTATCAATATCTATCTATCTATCTATATCTATCTATATCTATCTATCTATCTATCTATCTATCTATCTATCTATCTATCAATATCTATCTATCTATCTATCTATCCATCTATCTATCAATATCTATCTATCTATCTATCTATCTATCTATCTATCTATCTATCTATCTATCCATCTATCTATCAATATCTGTCTATCTATCTATCTATCTATCTATCAATATCTATCTATCTATATCTATCTATCTATCTATCTATCTATCTATCTATCTATCTATCTATCTATCTATCCATCTATCTATCAATATCTATCTATCTATCTATATCTATCTATCTATCTATCTATCTATCTATCTATCTATCTATCAATATCTATCTATCTATCTATCTATCTATCTATCTATCTATCTATCTATCTATCAATATCTATCTATCTATCTATCTATCTATCTATCTATCTATCTATCTATCAATATCTATCTATCTATCTATCTATCTATCTATCTATATCGATCTATCTATCTATCTATCTATCTATCAATATCTATCTATCTATCTATCTATCTATCTATCTATCTATCTATCTATCTATCTATCTATCTATCTATCCACACACATGCACACACACACACACACACACACACACACACACACACACGAACACACACACACACACACACACACACACACAAAATATGCTCTGAATGCTTTGCTTGCTAACTCTGAGAAGCATGTTTGGTCAATGATGTCAGCATATTTGCTAGTTCATTAATGAAAGACATGATATAAAATTTTCCTTAAAATGACACAAAAGACTAAAAATATTCACAAAGAAGTCTCTGAACACCAACTCCTTCTCCAAAGATTGTTGATATCAACATATCAACATATATTATTGTAGTAAGGTCTGATATATGCTGCACATTAACATGACACAGTAAACTTTAGTTCTACATATAAAGTATTGTTAATATCATCTATCTGGATGTTTTGCATTGCATTTAGGTTGTTCTTACAAAATTGTTTAGTTATTTATAAGGAATACCCATATGATATCTTAAAGATATAATACAGACTATTACTGCTCTCTGTCAGCATTTGATTTTGAATTGAAGTTTTTCATTTAAAGTGTGGTTGCTTTTTTATATTTTTCTTATATTGCATTTGTTTTGTTTAACATGGTTTTGTTCTGTTGAAATTTTAATAGGTCTTGCCTAGGGTCAGTTTTAAAAGTTAGAAAAGAATTCATTTGCATACAGTGAATAGCATCTAGTTAAATATTGGGAGGACCTGAGAAACAGCATTCTTCTTTAACTAGAAATTTTTGGAAGTATCTTTATTTAGCTAGAGTACTTATTTGACTTCCTTCTGCCTGACTATTTCTGATCTCTGCATTTGATTTTGAATTGAAGTTTTTCATTTATGGTTTGGTTACTTCTATTTTTTATCTTTTTCTTACATTGCATTTTCTTTGTTTTATGTATTCGTCTTCTGTTGGAGTTTTAAAAGTTCTTGGCTAGAGTCAGTTATAAAAGTTAGAAAATAATTCCTTTGCTGACAGTGAATAACATCCAGTTAATTAGTGGGAGGAGCTGAGAAACAACATTCCTCTTTAACTAGAACATTTTGGAGGTATCTTTAATTAGATGAAGTGTTTATTTGACTTGCTTCTGCCTGACTATTACTGATCTCTGTCCTCATTTGATTTGACAACTGTTGTACCCAAGTTGGTGGCTTCTGAGGTTGCTTCCCATATTATTAATCTGAAATCTGATTTTGGATATTCCTACCAGTCCCATCTCATCAGCTTATTTTTACTGAATACAGACTAGTTGGGAAGACCCAACCCCTTACTCTCTTAAACTTGAATAATCTTCTGTTACCTCCCTTCCCACTTACTAAAAAAATGTACTTTACTCAACTAATTTTACTGTATCTGTGCTTCTTCCTTCTTTAGTACTTAATTTTGTTTTTGCCGCTTGTTCTTAAAGTGTTCGGTTGCATTTATTACTGGTTGTTAGTAGCCTGATTCAATTATAACTGTTATTCTAAGCCTCTTAGTTTTGATTTAAGCACTTGGGCTTTAAACTAGTTATCTTACATAAGGAAGGTTTGCAGTCTACAATCTTGTGGCAGGAGAGATAGCTTACATCCTTGTATGTTGGGAATTGCTGGTTGAAGGCTAATTGTGTCTGTTCTAAAAGTGACTTATTTCTGATTTAAGACATTGGGCTTTAGGCCAGTTGTCTTACATTAAGAAGGTTTGTGGTCTATACTCTTGTGATGGAAGAGGGTAGTCTCTGCCCTTCTGAGTTGGGAATTACTGGTTGAAGGCTTATTGTACCTGTTATTCTAAGTGTCATTGCTCTGGTCTAAGCTCAATTAACTAGAGTTGCTCTGTGCTTGGCATCCTTTGCCAGAGGTCCAGAGTTTTTCAGCTTGAATCCAAGCTATCCAAAGCTAAAAAATTAAGCTTATTTTGAGTTCGATCTGCACTTTTTTTCATCTGTATTTTACTGTTATACTGCATTATTTTATCCCTTTGTAACTGTTTTACTATTTGTGCCTGCTTATTACCTGAACTTGATTTGCATTGAAATATTGCTTAATTAGCATATACTAGAGCCATACTTGCTGAATCTAGCCTGTTTTTCATACACTTGAACTCAAATCCAGCCATCTTACATTAAGAAGGGCTCCTCTGCACCCTTGTGGCAGAAGTGTGTGTATATAGCCTTGACTCAGCTGGGGATTGCTGGAGGAGGGATCATTGTGTAATTTCCTATTAAAGACTGGTTTAAAACTGTTTAATTTTGACTGTATGCAAGTTTCATGTTGTGCTTAGGTGCACACCACTCAATGGGGGTTAGAGGTACTTTGTATAGACACAAACACCCAGACATGATTTTTTCCATATACAACAGTCAGTGAAACCCAGGTTACCTGCTGCTCTGTGAGCAACACAGCTGCACACTTCTGCACTGCAGGCAAAACAGCTGAGCACTGAGCAGCATCTCTGTACTTTCCATCCCTGATCTTTTATAGAATAAGTCCCCTTGTTAATCTTGTAGAAATAGCTGATCTAATTTCCCCTCTCAGAAATTAGTATTTTAGAATTACCTGATACTGTGGACTGTCATTTTCCCAACATTTCTCCAGCCAGCCTGATTGACATGGGCATCCTGAGGCAATGTAACAATTGCTTCATGTATAATAACAGCCACTTTCTGCTAAAGCAAACAAATTCAGTATGTGAGAGAGGTAACTATACCATGAAACTAGAATCAGTCCTCTCACGTAACAATAAACAAGACATTAAACAGGTTGTCAGCACACACACCTCTCCACTCACACAAGATAAGGTCAAGACACATAAACTCACATACGTGGAGGTACTCACTAAGAGCCTACCAAAAGACCAGAGACCTCCCAAGTGAAAACAACCTACACATACTTTTACACAAACAGAATCTACCACTACACATAACAACACACAAATCAGTGTCTGTGTCTCAATAATTAAGCAAAACACCTTAAAACCTATTGTCCTAGTCATAGGTGACTCAATAGTGAGACACATAGATGCCCCCCTCACCAGGTTGGATACATCAGATCACACATACACTCAAGTCACTCAGCAACAATTACTGTTATGACTCTGTCATTGTACATGTTGGAGTGAATGACTTGAGATGTATATGGACTTGACCTATATGAAGAGAGACATGACTGAACTCTCAGATTATGTGTCCCAGGCAGGTATATCCCTAGCCATAAGCAGCATTAACCTTCATCTAGGATGATGCCATAATTCAGACAAAAAATTATTGATTTGAATAATTGGCTTAGCTTCTGGTATTAGTCCAGGGGGGATCCAGTATCTGACATCCCGGGAAGACATGGTTAACAGACCACACTGCTTTGCCAGTGATGGCCTTCACCTCTCTCCTCAAGGCTTTCAGATATTGGCAAAGATGCTTGCCTATCCCATAGTGCCTTTTTTATGCAATGTCAAAACAACAAAACTTATGTAAGGAAATCCACTAGAGACTAACTCAAGGTCATGCTGCTTAATGCTAGGAACCTAAAGAGTAAACTGCACTCCCTAGAAGCACTCCTCACCTTGGAAGATACTGATGTCTGTGCAGTCACTAAGACTTGATTCAAGGCCACAGAGAGCACCCGAGCCGTACAAGGCTACAATGCCTTTCACATGTTCGGACTTCAAAACAAGCATGAAAGAAATAAAGGTGGAGGTGTATCTATCTTCGTTAAATCCAGATACACCTTGAAACTGGTAAAACAGTATGACTCTGATGAGCCACTCCAGGTCCAAATGACTATAAGCAAAATAAGCTACCACATCATTGCTAGTTACAGGCCCCCCACCATGAACCATGAAGCACACACTGGCCACCTGGACTTGCTAGAGATACTCAGTATAACATTTATTATAAAATAAATGAAGACAACCATGGTCACCAGCTTTGCTATCTGATGAATTCCCATACTAATGGGATGAAAGTGCTCAGCTTTTATTATTTTTTCACAACAAACAATGTTTTTAACATAGCTGGCAACCATGGTTGTTTTTATTTATTTTATTATTGTATTTGTTGGACTTAATAATGTATTCCACATCCATATAGCTTGTTGGTGGTGGCTGAAACTGTTGGTGCTTGGCTTTTTTTGAGTTTGTATTCTTATTTCTAGATCTTGCTTATTAAACCTAGTGGACTTCTTTGAGAATGTCACCAAAGCCCTGAATGAGGGCAAAGCAATATATACTAATTATCTTGATTTAACCAAGGCTTTTGAGGATTAACCCATATATCACTAGAAGAGTAGCCAGCTGGCTCACTGACAGAATGCACACTGTCAAAGTTGGGGAGTATACCTCCACCAGTAGACCAGTTACCAGTGGGGTACCACAAGGATCTGTACTGGGCCTTCTACTGTTTGGAATCTATTTCTCTGAGATCCAGGTGAAAGTAGATGACCTGTGGCTTACCAAGTTTGCAGATGACTGCAAAGTGGGTGCAATCATTAAGTTCCCCAGCAATGTAAATATAGTACAGATGAGGCTGAGTCAGACAAATGATTGGTGCCAGAGTCACAGACTAAAACTAAATGCAAAAAAAAAGCCTCATTATCCCCTTTGGCAAAGAAGTAGCCCCTGCTATTTATGATATGGATAGCACCCCTCTAAGCTCAAACCCAGTGGTGCAAGACTTGGGAACACAGGTTGATAGCAAAATAAATTTCGATCACCATGTATCCATAGTTGTAAAGAAAGCCTTCTACATTGCATATCTTATAAATAAAAAAAATTGTATCCAAGAGTAAGTAGGTTATAACTCCATCATACTCAACCCTTATTAGACCACTAATTGAGAACAATTCTCACTTGTATATGTATCTTACCAGAAACCTGCAACAGCTGGAGAGACCACAGAGCTTTCTAACCAAGAGAATCCAGGGCCTCCAATATGTGGCTTACATGAAAAGACTGTAAGCCCTGTCCCTGTACTCTGTACCATACAGGCTGCTGAGAGGTAACCTATGCCTGCCCTACAGAGCAGTCTCTGAGTCTGCCTAATGAAAATGCTGCACAAATGCAAATCAAATGGGACAAGAGTCACTCGCTCCAGGGATCTCAACCTAGCCTGTGACATTAACAGAACAGGTTGGAGAGACAGATATATCTCCCAGAGATTGCCATTCCTCTTGAATAAGCTCCCACTTCATGTGAAGCAGAGCTCCTCAATGACCTTATTTAAGCACAACCTTGAGAATTGGATGGGTGACTGTAAATTCATGGCACCTATGCCTCTCATGGACAGGGGTAGTTGGTGCTGATCATAGAATCACTCTGCTAACAATGACCGTTTAACTATGGTCAATTAGGGTACATGAGTTTTTACACATTTAGGCTTGTAAAGGCCAAAGGCCATTAGTCTAGTAACCTCCTGTGAACCTATGAACCTAACTTCACACAGTATTTTATTAAAATATGCTTTAAGGGATAGCATATCTTAATATTTTTCAGAAACCCATTTTCCTTCTTTGCCTCACTGTACTGCAGATGTAACTGTCAAGAAAACTGATGCCGGGGTGCTGTTGATGTTAACAGTATACTGCTAATGTTAACAGGTTATTGATGTTAACAGGCAGCAGCTATGATGGGGACTAAGGAAACTGAAAGATGTTCATTACACCTGTAAAGATGTTGACAAGTAGAGATGATATAGTCTAAACAATTCATAACAACAGTTTATAAATGCATAGCAGAATGTACACTTGGCGTCTTTAATGTGGGAGAGGGCAATGTGGACCAAGCCTTCCTGCGCAGTGTGTAGCTATACTTTAAAAAAGTGTGCTCCTTTAAACAGCATTATATATTTTTTAATTCTTTTCTCTCTTCTGATGTAGATCACAAAATGCATTGTGGAGGTTCTTGCTGACACCCTTTCCAAACCTGAGCCAGTGCCACTTAACAAGGAATGCATGAAGATTTTGAAAGAAGGTAAGATTCATTGGTAGTTTTTATTGCTAAGTTGCAGAACTGACATGGTTCGTGCATAATTTTATTCCTTTTAATTATTCAGCACCTTTATCTCTATTTATTCATCTGGGGCACCATGACAGAGACAAATGAATTCCAATATTACATCAAAAGTACAGAACTGAGGTACATTTCCACAGAGATTTATTTTACTCTAGTGGGAACTATCAGCTGGGAGAAGTGGAACCAATGGTAACAGAGCAGGAAAAGGATTGGGGGGAGGGGGAATAACTAATCGAGATTGAATGGATTAGTATTAATTGAGTAAAAGCAACTGCATCAGGTGACAGTTCAGTGAAAAACTATTGTCCAAATAATTTCCAGCAAATGTTACAGTAAATTGTTTTCTACAGCTGGCAAGATCCTTTGTACAATATGTGATGAGACACCCATCCACAACCCCCAAACTTAAGACTACAGAACAGTGGAAGAAAAAGTAAAAGCACTACCCTTGAAAGTGATTTGGTGATTTTCTTCACTGAGCTGGCATTCACAGAAACTGCTATTGATTGATTGAAAGGTTCTTGACTGGATTACCCAATGCAGAGTGACAGAGCACTATCAGCAGCCAACAGAATGCTGTATCATTAATCGACTGACATGAACAGTACATTTCCACTTCTTACACAAGATACTGTCCAGACCACACCTCAAGTACTTAATGCATTTCTGAAGACCATATAATGAAATGGACCTTATGCAGCTAAAAATAATTCAGAGCAAAGCTACCAGAGAAACATATCTCATGCACATGTACACACACACACACACACACACACACACACACACACACACACACACACACACACTCACGCATGCACATGCACACACACACATGCACACACGCAGACACACACACACACACACACACACACACACACACACACACACACACACATGTGCACACACTCATGCACACACACACACACACACACACATACACACACACGCACACACACATACACCCTCATGCATGCACATGCACACACACACACATGCACACACAAACACACCCACTCACACACACACATACACGCACACACACACACACACACACACATATACACACCAGGCATGTATGATAAACACATACAGGTGTATAGCCAGGAATTTTGAAAGTTCACACTTGTGCAACAACTTTTATCATACAAGCCTCCAGCTCAAATGTAGGCACACATTTTTTAAATACTAGGAAAAAACAGATATTATCAAAGCCAAATATATGAATATATGTTTTTGTCAACTTGACTTTCTAGTGAAAAAAGGCAATTAACAAGACATCTAATCACAAACTGTTAATATGTAAAGGCTTTTTTTTATTGTAGAATGCTGATTGAAAAAAAATACCTTTTAAAAGTGTAATTATTATTCAAAGTCTTCCGATATTCTTACATACTCATACTTAAATACACAAAGTGCACATGCACACTCATGCATGTGTGAGCTTTTCATGACATATGTTTTGCTGTACACTCAGAATAGCACATCCAGGCACACAGCTCGGACACATACTTATACACACAGACAAATATCAGCAATTTGGCTTGAAGCAGGCTTGTAAAGAAAGCCTGATTACTGACTAAAACAATATTTGGGATTCCAACTTACTGATATCCACAAAACATGAACAGCTAGGCATCACCAAATAATAACAAAAGGGGAAATAGTATCAACAATTTGCCTTGAAGCACTTTTATAAAAATAAAAAAAAACAGGATTACTGACTAAAAGTATTACATTACCAAAGAGTTAAACTTGAAAAAATATTCATTTTCCTTGTAGTCAGTGATAGGATGACTAATATCACCCAAAAGTGACATAAATGGGTTGCAGACTTGGTAATAGGTGCTGCTGTTATGGTACTATGTAGAAAAAAATTATAGTTGTAAATTTTGCCTGCATTTCCTCTTTCTATGAATTTAATTCCTAGCATGGAATACTTTCTTTGAGATTTGGAACAGAGAATCTGAATTCACTGGTATAGATTTGCTATTTAGCATTCAAGACAATATGTTTATGTCATATAAAATGGTGCAACTGTGACTGTCAACAGAGGTTCTGCTACCCTGTTAAACTGGCACTGAATAATAGACATCTTTTCTAGAAAAACACAGATTCCTGTCACTTGGACTGTCTCTTGGGAAACAAGAGATTACGGGGAGAAAATCTATTATGTTTGTTCTCAGTATTAAGGTTACTAGACAGCCAAAAACTACTCTGGAGGAAAGGGAATTGTCTATCAGAATGAAATAAAATAATAGCATATTAATATATATATATATATATATATATATATATATATATATATATATATATATATATATATATGGATTCCCATCACAAGCTCGAACTGCTAATGGTCAAGACCATAAGACTGAAGTTTTGAACGTGAAATGTTTTGAATGGAGATCGCCGTACTGAGCGGAATGGGAAATTTACCGTTTTCCTCACTGTAGTGCGATCTCAGAGCTGGTATATTAGCAGGGGGTGTGGGGGAATTTTTTTTTTTTTATTTTACTTTTCATTACCATGACTTTACACATCTGAATTTTGTACTTGTTTATGACACGTTATAGTATTCCACAGATTTTTTTTATGCTTTATATCCATAACCAGGGCTGGTGTTAGCATTTTGGGGCTCCTGGACACTTCTAATCTATGTTTCACCTTGTCACTGCCACCCGTCCTAAGGAACATTTTAGTTCATGCTGTTATGAGCAGTTTGCACTGACTGAACTGTAGCTGCAGTGCTCTTATGTTAAGACAAGGCTGCGAACCATGGGTCTATATCAACATCGAATGATTAAAATCGCGAATGGCCTAAAGAACGAAAATGCCAGACCTTGAACTCATTATTGTGGGGGGGATGGGTTGTGCCCCCCACACCCCCCCACTAAATATATTTTCCAACTCTGAGATTGCACTACAGCGAGGAAAGGGCAAATATTCCAATCTTCTCTGTGCTGCAATCTCAAAAAAATCACTTCAAAGTCCGGAAATTTCGCTCTTTAGAGCATTCGCAATTTTAATCATTAGATGTTCTGATATAGACCTGCATACCGCACTGTGTTGGCCCATCTTTCAGAGAGGCATTCAAAGTTACTGGCATTTATTTGCAATAATGATAAATTACAATATATGTGTCAGTGTGTGGTCTAAATTGTAGCAACTGTTTGCTAAATTGTAGCAAGTGCTTTGTTATAGTTAACTAAAATCTGAGTGCAATAGCATTTCATGCAGGCAGAGTATAAAATGTAAGTTCAGAGCAAGCACTTTACTAGGTATACTAGTCTAACTGCCCTTGGGGGCCTTTTTCAGCCTAGCTAATAATCCCATGTGAGAATCAAACCCTGCACTTTCTGTCTGCAAGGCAAGTACCTTGCTCATTATGTCAACTTCTCATCCTAATAACTGGGTAAACTGTTTGCAACATTTATAGCCAAGTAGTTTACTACAGTTTAAACATTTTTATTTTATTTATTTATTTTACATTTGTTTACCGGGCTAGTCCAACTGGATATATTTTCATTTTCAGTAGAGGCCCAGGGAGAAAAGCTCCAATAGTAACACACAAATATATCTCATGCATAATTATACAAAGAAAGGAAGTTAAAATACTAAAAAATAACTATTAATGAGAAGAAAAATTACACTTAATTCTAATAAATGTACAAGATAGGATAAGTCACTATACAGTATGTCATCTGAGGTAATATACAGTACATTCAAGATTAAATTCATAAGTACATTTAATTAACTAGTGATAATAACTACTTCAGGGGGGTAATGGATTTTGATTGGTGAAAGGAAGCAGTGAAGAAGTAGCAATAGTGAAAGCAGATTAGTCAGGGTTGTAAGAGGGGCATAACCAGCCGGTTTTAAGATGTTTCTTAAGCCTTTGTTTAAAGAGTGGAAGAGAGGGTAGTTAAGTTAGATCAGCTGGAAGAAAGTTCCATTTTTTCCAGAAGTATTGGAGAACAAGGAGTCACCAGCCAAGTTATTAGACCTGCTTATGGTAGCCAAGAGTTTGCTAGAAGAGCATAAGGAGTTGAGATTTCTATAGGGGGTAATAAGGTTAGAAAGTGTAGGGGTGTTGTTTGGTTGGTAAAATATCCTGTGAACAATGGTAAGTTGGGAAAGTATCAAAATGTTTTTTAGTTCTAGCCAGTCTAGCTGTTGTAGGTTCTGACAGTGGTGAGTTCTAAATGGGTTCCCAGTGGCAAATCTGTCTATATTATTATAGCAGTTAGCTAGTTTGGCAAGAGTATTCTTTTTTAGGTTAGTATATATGGGGGATGCATAAAGAAGATTGGAGATTAAAGGGGAGTGGGCAATTTTGGTTCTGGCTGTTGGAGTTAAAAAAGGGTTTTATTCTATATAAGGAGCCCAATTTTCTATTAATTGCTTTTATGGTGTTATTAATATGGTTATCAAAAGTAAGGTTCATTTCAATTGTGATTTCTAGCAGTTTGGTGGTAGAGTCTGGGGATATAAGGGTGCCATTATTGGATTTGATTGAGAAATCTATAGGGGGGACTTACTGTTAGGCGTAAAGAGTAAGAGCTTGGTCTTTTTGGCATTCAAAAGGAGGCAACGTTTTAAGAACCAAGCCTTAACTGTGCTGAATACTTACTGGGTTAGAGAATGTAGTTCAGTTGTAGAGTTGTCAGAACATATGAGCGTAGAATCATCTGCATATTGTATACAGGTGGCTTGAGAGATTGCTACATAGAGTTCATTGATGAATAAAGAGAAAGGAAGAGGTCCTAGAATGGAGCCCTGAGGGACTCCAAGGGAGACTGGCAGGTGGGAAGATAGCTTATTATCCCAGAGAACTGCTTGTTGTCTATTGTTAAGGTAGGACTTGAACCAGAGAATAGCTTTGGGGTCTAGAGAAAGGGATTCAAGGGTCTTTATGAGTAGGGCGTGGTTTACCATGTCAAAAGCTTTTGACAGATCAATAAAGAGTGCTGATGAGAGGATGTTGTTATTACAGTTTCTGTTGATGGAGTCGGTGAAAGATAGGAGAGCAGTGGTGGTACTATGATATGGCCTAAAGCCATATTGGCAATTAGCTAGTATGTTGTGTTGTGTTAAGTGGTCTATTAGCTGACCATGAATGCATTTTTCCATTACTTTTGCTAAGGGTGATAAGATGGCTATAGGCCTGTAGTTGGAATAATCATTAGAGTTACCACCTTTATGTAAAGGGATTATGTGGGAGATTTTCCAGATGTCTGGGATTGTTCCCTCTTTTATGGTTCTATTTATAAGGATGGATATAGGATAGGCTACCGATTTAGCTGCTATTTGCAAGTATTGAGATGGTAACTGGTCAGGAGAATGGGTACAAGACTTGAGTTTTTGGATGATTTTTTGGATGGAAGTGGTAGAGATGGGTTGAAGTTGGAATGTTGGTAGAGTATCATGTATAGAGATAGGGAGACTAGCATTGTCTGTGGATAGCTGACGAGCTAAGGATTGTATGGTGTCTGTGAAAAAGGTATTGAAGGTGTTTGCAGTTTGTTGGGAGGTATTATTATCAGCTCCTAGTGGGGATGGTGTACTAGAGTGCCCAGGGTGTAGGAATCTATTTATACTTGACCAGAACGTTTGTGGATTATTATGATGGGTTTCCTGTAGTTTACAATAGTAGTCCTTTTTGTTGGTGAGTATAGCTTTTTTTGTAATATTTTTCAACTGTCTAAAGGTTTGTTGCTCAGAGATAGGTGCTTTTATTTTCTCTCCAGTTTTTCAGCTTTTTAAAGTTTTTTTTTTCTTTTTACACAACCTTTTCTTTCAGTGATGACTTGAAATTATGATTAAGGAAAGAAATTCAGTGTGTTGCTGTTCAACTTTAGT